>NC_133328.1:410241781-410396781 GCF_042186555.1 Aquarana catesbeiana | reverse complement strand
ATGTTGGCCAACTGAAAAGTATGAAAATGAAAAATATGAGCATGTACAATACTCAATACTTGGTTGGAGCTCCTTTTGCCTCAATTACTGCATTAATGCGGCGTGGCATGGAGTCGATGAGTTTCTGGCACTGCTCAGGTGTTATGAGAGCCCAGGTTGCTCTGATAGTGGCCTTCAACTCTTCTGCGTTGTTGGGTCTGGCATTCTGCATCTTCCTTTTCACAATACCCCACAGATTTTCTATGGGGCTAAGGTCAGGAGAGTTGGCTGGCCAATTTAGAACAGAAATACCATGGTCCGTAAACCAGGCACGGGTAGATTTTGCGCTGTGTGCAGGCGCCAAGTCCTGTTGGAACCTGAAATCTCCATCTCCATAGAGCAGGTCAGCAGCAGGAAGCATGAAGTGCTCTAAAACTTGCTGGTAGATGGCTGCGTTGACCCTGGATCTCAGGAAACAGAGTGGACCGACACCAGCAGATGACATGGCACCCCAAACCATCACTGATGGTGGAAACTTTACACTAGACTTCAGGCAACGTGGATCCTGTGCCTCTCCTGTCTTCCTCCAGACTCTGGGACCTCGATTTCCAAAGGAAATGCAAAATTTGCTTTCGTCAGAAAACATGACTTTGGACCACTCAGCAGCAGTCCAGCTCTTTTTTTCCTTAGCCCAGGTGAGACGCTTTTCGCGCTGTTTCTTGGTCAACAGTGGCTTGACACGAGGTATGCGGCAGTTGAAACCCATGTCTTTCAAGCGTCTCTTGGTGATGGATCTTGAAGCACTGACTCCAGCAGCTGTCCACTCCTTGTGAATCTCCCCCACATTTTTGAATGGGTTTTTTTTCACAATCTTGACTAGGGCGCGGTGATCCCTATCGCTTGTACACTTTTTCTGACCACAGTTTTTCCTTCCCTTTGCCTCTCTATTAATGTGTTTGGACACAGAGCTCTGAGAACAGCCAGCCTCTTCAGCAATAACCTTTTGTGTCTTTCCCTCCTTGTGCAATGTGTCGATGGTCGCCTTTTGGACAGCTGTCAAATCTGAAGTCTTCCCCATGTTTGTGTAGGCTTCAGAACTGGACTGAGAGACCATTTAAAGCCCTTTGCAGGTGTTTTGAGTTAATCAGCTGATTAGTTTGTGGCACCAGGTGTCTTCAAAATTTAACCCTTACACAATATTCGAATTTTGTGACACACGGAATTTTGGATTTTCATTTGTTGCCACTTCAAATCATCAAAATTAAATGAAATAAACATTTGAATGCATCAGTCTGTGTGCAATGAATAAATATAATGTACAAGTTACACCTTTTGAATGCAATTACTGAAATAAATCAAGTTTTTCAAAATATTCTAATTTACTGGCTTTTACCTGTATAAGTAACTATTGGATCTGTTTTTCAGATTCTTTTACAATTGGTGTGACAGACAGGAGAGGTAATTAGCCACTTACATCTGTGTCTCATTAGCTACACATGGTTAACTTTGAATTGCAGTCTAGGATAGATCTAGGCCAGTATAACATGTATATATGGCTGTGTGTTCGCTTAGATTTTTTAGCTTTGACTAGGCATCAAGAATGATGTGAAATGCGTTAGCTGTATTGCCTGCTGTATGGACTGTTTTTTTATGCCTTTTTAGATGTAAATAAAAAAGGTGATTTTATTGGAGTGAGGCCATCCAGACATCTCTTTACTCTATATCGAGCTAGTGCTTACTGCTGAAGCCGTTTTAAGTACTTTAAGTCCAAGCTGTGGGGTTGATTTACTAAAATCGGAGATTGCAAAAATCTGGTGTAGCTCTGCATTAAAAAAAAAAATAAAAAATAAAAAAAAAAAATCAACCAGTTTCCAGTTTTTTTTGTGAAAGCTTAATTCAACAAGCTGAAGTTAGAAGCCCAATGGCTACCATGCAGCTGCACCAGATTTTTCAAACTTTAGTAAATCAACCCCTGCATGTATGACCTGTGACTGCCTAGTGATTTAAGTATAGTGGATTTTGCACATATTTTCTTTATTATGGTTAGGCCTAAATATTGAATATATGTAGTCTTCCTGTCCAGCAGATGGAAAATAAAGCGAGATACACTATACAACTTTCGTTATTCCATTTCCTTTAGATTTACCTTCAACTATGTAGTGCAAAGCCCTGCCTGATTGCATACAAAATTGAAAATGTTTAGGTTTGACCTTGTATTATATGGTTTTGGTAAATCTAAAGAAAAAAAAAAAAAAAAATAATTGTATAGTGTGTATCCAGCTTTAAGCTGGCCATACACCATACAATTCTCTTATTCAATTTTCTTTAGATTTACTTTCAACTATGTAGTACAAGGGCCTGCCTGATTGCTTACAAATTAAAAGTATTTAGGTTTGACCTCCTATTATATGGTTTTAGTAAATCTAAAGGAAAGTTGTACAAGAAAATTGTATAATGTATGGCCAGCCTTAGGCTCACTCCATCTCCTTTGTCCCGGCTTTAAAAAGCTTGTTAACAGAGCACAACATTTACACACAAAACCGAATGACTCATCCCTAATGTAACTCAGAGGGCAGGCAGCTGTGGAATTAGATAACCTATAGTGCTCTGGGAAGAGAAAATAAATATTGACCCCAAACCATTATAGTTTCCGCCTTAAAGTCATCATTTAGTAATTAGACAACAGCCACGTATATATAATCACCTCATTTTATTTTAAATTTTCAATGTATTCCAATTTCAAACAAAAGCTAGATACAAATTTAAACCAGGTAAGCACTAGTATTAGGCAAAGGGAGCAGGCCTATACAAGTTTAATCAAAAAGGTACTGAAACCTTTTAGCAGAGCCTTCTCTCTAAACAATACAGTAGTCAACCTTATTTTCATTGCACAAAATAAAATTATCCTCTGATCCAACTTAGCACACTTCAGCTTTCCTTTTACACAGTTTGCAACTGCTTTAGAAAACTAAGTTTTCAAAACCCACCATAGGTTTCCTGTTATAAAAGTATTACTTTATTTTAGAAAAGTAATAAAAACACACAAATCACCAGCAGGCTCAAGTCTCAAATCCTCTATCCAGAAACATATGGTTTCCACAGTGCTCAAGTACTCCTATGTAATATAGCTACTGCAGACTGCTAGGCTATATTATTGGAAATGCACCCACAGTGGGAAATGCCGAGAGGTATGCAGCAACTGCAAGAAGAGATCAGATTTTTAGGTGCCTGTACACTCTGTCCCATCCCTGTAAAAGGAACTAGGATATGAAAGCAAATGCTGAATAATCAGGATTTCTGTACATACATCTTTCTCAGAACATGCCTTCATTTAACTGCATCAAATCCTTGCTTCACTGAAGCGATTCAGACAGTGCTTTCATAGTGAGTAAAGCAGTGTAGCTTCTATGCCTGTTACATTCATGTTTCACCCTCAATACTGTAGTCTAACTCTCTAAACTTTAGGGGATATGACCAGTGCAAATGGGAAGACCACCAAAACAAATAATACCTTGTGCTTTCTGATACATTTGATTCAGTGTGCCAGAGTCCCATCAATTCACATTTTATGAGGCTAAAGCAAAAGATGTTTCAGAACATCCTCTTTTTCACAAGGTCCATGCACAATAAATCAAAAATGGAAATTAAAAAAAAAAAAAGTCCAGATACAAAAATGAAGAAAAAAATATCCAGCATGAAGGTTCACAACATACGTTTTCTGAGTGCGAGTCCATATTCTTCTGGAATCTGGAGAAGTAAAAAAAAAAAAAATAATAAAATAAAAAAAAAATTGCCGCCAAGATCTGATCTTCCCAGTTTGACTGGTCACACCCTTACTCGGGCATGTAAGGGCGGAGGTGATCCTCAACAGTGCCAACCGCCCAATGGGTGAGCTGTTCCTGTGGCAGGTAGAGGCAGATGCTGCATAACTTGAAGATCGTGGCTTTGCTTTTAGGAGTCTGTAACACAAAAAGGCAAGACGTTAAGATTTATGAGGCTTAAAACGAACTGGTAGTAAGTAGTACACGAGTCACAGAATTTATCCAAAAGGGCTAGATCAACATATTAGTCAAATCTTAAGGAGGAACTGCAGTCTGCTCACATAATTTGTAATAAAAGCATCTTTGCCATTCTGAAGCTTCCCTCCAACCACTTTGCAGATTTTATATATACCGAGATTGCATACTTGCCAAATATGCTGCAGAAATCTACTTCCGCCGAGTCTGGCTGCATCCATTTTAAAATGTGGACAGCTGAAGCCTATTCACTTCCTCGAGTTTCACATACCTCCAGCTCTAAAGCTCTCATTGGCCTGCTTATGACTCACCACAGTGCAGAAATAAACAGGACATGCAATATGACAGGATGCTGTGATACTAAATTAAGATGTAGTATGGGGGAAATTTCCCACTGATATTTTGTGTTAGCTAGGTAAATATGTATTTTTCTTTAATGCCTCTTCACTCCACTGACTTTCAGTGCATTTTGAAAAGCCCTTCAGGCTAAATCTTAGTGTGAAGAAAGAAAAAAAGAAAAAAAGAAAAAAAAAAAAAAAAAAAAAAAAATGAAACAGATGGCTTTGAGTCACTTTCATGTTTTACAAGTGCATGCCAATTAGTAACTTTAAAAACACACATGCACTGCATCACTTCCGGTACCTGACCCCCTGATGAAGTCACGTGGGCATGATGCTACGCGTCGGGAGTGAGCGATGGGCATACTGGAAATGATGCGGGAGGACGAGCTCGCCGCTCGTGGAGTATAGGTTTGCATTAATGTTGTAAAAAGTGAATAAAATTAGCCATTTTTAACAATAAAACTTGAAAGAAAAAAAAAATATATATCACTATTGGTATTTCTTCCTTACACACCACGAAGGATAATCGGGCAGGACCACCATAGAGATGACACTACAGAGTTCCACAAGCCAGGCTAACCATAATGGGGAAGGGATAGATCACCCAGTTGAACACATTATATTGTCTACATATGGACTTGTATATTTTGTTTTATTTACACCAGTCACTATATATGAATGATATTGGCACTTCTAGTTGTGGTCACTTGATATATAAAGCATTGATCAGTACCACTGGTCACTAGCCACTGTGTGCTTCCACATTCACAATTTTGTTTGGTTTTGTGACGCTTTATTTGCACAATAATTTTATATGTTTAGAGAAAATATATATATATATATATATATATATATATAAATAAAATCAAAGGGGAAGTACAGGGATTATGGCAGTGCCAAACCACATGGTAGTAAAAAACCAGAAATATTATAATTATTAATTTAACAAAAAATTCTTAAAAGGTCGACATAAAGTTCACAAGGACAAGGTGTGCATCATAATACATATATTTAAAAAGACACAATTGTGTAGCGGAAATTTTGTTTACGAAACTTGGCCTGAGAAGCGTGGCGGACAGTTCTGTAGGTAGGTATTTAGATGTCCGACATGTTTCGCCAGTAATGGCTTCCTCAGGGACAGATGTTTAATACCTATAGCGCTACAAATTAATCTATGAAAGAAAATTGACAATCAGGCAAAATTCTATAATCAAAATATAATAAGCGTGCATATAATATAAATGGATACTTAAACATGTTTGCGGGCTGTCAGACAAGAACCAACCACATCCGCCCAAGACGAGCCCACATATGCCCCACGCACACGAGGCGCCAGGCGGTCCCCATCCCTCCCAAAAAAAAAAAAAAGGGAAAGAACACCCCAGCCAAGTCCCCATAGGATGGTAAATGTGTACCTGTAAATCACCAGGGACAGGCGCAAGGCACCCTCAGCAAGGCCTCAAGCACAGACTACATTCAATAGCTGCAGGGGGCAGATAGAAGGACCTGACAAAGAGTTTCTCTAGAGAAGAAAATATAATATTTTAGAATACTATTATAGTGGGCTCTGGACAAGCCTATAAGGGGCCCACTGGGACTCAATATTAACAGCATGTTTTGTCTTTAATTCACAGCATGACATGCTGAGCGATACTACCAACTGTAACCTTTATACCAACCATTGATCTAATTCATTGCACTATGCCAATCGGTAAGTGCAAGTGATGTTTAACTTTTAGCATATATGTAATGTATATCATTGACCCCTAGATATAGTTGGCTGTATATATATTTTTTTAGTTTTTTATATTTTTAATTTTTTAATTTTTAGGGTTTTTTTCACAGAAAAAAATAGTGTTTGACCATTCTCCGAGTGCTATACCTACCTCATGATCTATGGTATCCATAATATCCTCAATTAATCGCTATCGGTGTCCTGCACATTACCGGTTCAATTAATCAGTGTAAGTATAGGTGAGACTATGCGAGTCCCAGTGGGCTCCTTATAGGCTTGTCCAGAGCCCACTATAATAGTATTCTAAAATATTATATTTTCTTCTCTAGAGAAACTCTGTCAGGTCCATCTATCTGCCCCCTGCAGCTATTGAATGTAGTCTGTGCTTGAGGCCTTGCTGAGGGTGCCTTGCGCCTGTCCCTGGTGATTTACAGGTACACATTTACCATCCTATGGGGACTTGGCTGGGGTGTTCTTTCCCTTTTTTTTTTTTTTTTGGGAGGGATGGGGACCGCCTGGCGCCTCGTGTGCGTGGGGCATATGTGGGCTCGTCTTGGGCGGATGTGGTTGGTTCTTGTCTGACAGCCCGTAAACATGTTTAAGTATCCATTTATATTATATGCACGCTTATTATATTTTGATTATAGAATTTTGCCTGATTGTCAATTTTCTTTCATAGATTAATTTGTAGCGCTATAGGTATTAAACATCTGTCCCTGAGGAAGCCATTACTGGCGAAACATATCGGACATCTAAATACCTACCCACTGAACTGGCAGCCACGCTTCTCAGGCCAAGTTTCGTAAACAAAATTTCCGCTACACAATTGTGTCTTTTTAAATATATGTATTATGATGCACACCTTGTCCACTTTATGTCGACCTTTTAAGAATTTTTGGTTAATAAAATATTTCAGGTTTTTACTACCATGTAGTGTGTATGTTTTGGCACCGCCATAATCCCCGTACTTCCCCTTTGATCTTTCAACTTATTGGGATGAGGTGCTGTATCACATTGAGGGTCACCCTGTATGTATGTATGTATATATATATATATATATATATATATATATATGTGTGTATGTGTGTATGTGTGTATGTGTGTATGTGTGTATGTGTGTATGTATGTGTGTATGTGTGTGTATGTGTGTGTATATATATATATATATATATATATATATATATATATATATATATATATATATATATCTCCCTTTTTTTGTGTTCAATACTTTTTCCTGTGTCATTCCATTTTATTACACATAACTTAATTTCTGAATGTTGTTTCTTTGTATGGATTGCATGGGTTGTTACTAGAAGTGCACCGAAATTTCGGGCGTCGAAAGCGGTGTTTTTTCATTTGGCCGATAGGAAAAAACAGCCGACACCGAAAGGGGGCGAGGTCAGCCCTGGGTGCCGCCCATTCCCTCCTCCTCCCCTCCCTACTCGCCGAATGTCGCAGAGCTGAAACGTCCGGGCCGTAGTAACAATGTTCTGCCTCCTGTGATAGACAGCACACTGATCCAATGTGGAAAAGATAGATGTCACCGTTCCAGGACGACAGACAGAAAGTAAACCTTCCTCTCGGTTCGGAAGCCGTAGGTGCTGGCAATTGCTAGTAGCAATAAACAGGAACTGATTCTGGACAGCCGCACTCTTGAAAAATAGCCTTATTTATTGGGAAAATTCACATCAAAAATCACAGCAGACAAAAGAGCTGACCAGAGCGCTTTTGTCTGCTGTGATTTTCATCTTTGATTTTGATGTGAATTTTCCCAAAAAATAAGGCTATTTTTCAAGAGTGCGGCTGTCCAGAATCAGTTCCTGTTTACACTGATCCAATGGCGGGACACTGAATCCATGTGATGTGATCACAGGAGGCGGGACATTGTTACTGCAGCCCGGGGAATTCAAACCCAGTTCCGTGACACGTGGAGATCGCCACTCTGATTCGGGCACAGGCAAGCTGCATATGGCAGGCACTGGTGAGGCTTCTGGGTACTGATAGGCTGCATTTGATGGACACTGGTGAGGCTGCATCGATCTCCTGCATCACGTCTGCAGTCTCTGACCATCTTCTGCATCACGTCTGCTAGAGGTGCACTGAATGGAAATTTTGCTAATACTATTAGCAATGCATTTAAGTTTAAGTAAGAGACTGCGGACATGATACAAGAGATGGTTAAAGACCGCTTTTTACTTAACCTTTCTTGCACTAAAAGGTGCCAATAATGGCAAACAATAAATTCATATTAATTTAAAAGGTTATAATATAAATATTTTTTAAAAACTGTCATTTTTGGTATCGGTTTTCGGCCTAGTGCATCCTTCAGTTTCAGTACCAAAATTTCCATTCTGTGCACCCCTAGTTGTTACATGTCAATAGCACCTTTAGAAATTTACTTAGAAAAATGGTGATGCGTTCAATACTTATTTTACCCGCTATGTGTGTATAGACTACATTATAGATTACATGTATAGATTACATGTATAGATTGCTATAGGTGTAAATGGATTGGTTTGTTATTCAGATAGAAGTTACTATTCTAATCCAACATAAACATGAATGAGGTTTCCTTTGAGCTGCAATTACCTGCAAGTGCTGTCTGTCAATGAAGAGGAACACTGACTGGCTAGGATTGTTCAAAACAATTCCAGTCTTGTCCTTCCGGCTCAGTACGTGCAGAAGATGTTTTTCATAATCACCATGATGAAATTCAAACTTGGCCTTAAAAAGGGAGGGGGAGAGAAAAAAAAAAAAAAAAAAATATATAGGGTCACATGCATGGAAAACACAGTGGAACTACCAACATTACCAAAAACAAAAATTGAATTTAATATACACAATCTGAAAAGCTACTAAACTGGTTCCATAAATAGATCCCCTGCGCACATATCTGTACAGCATCTTCAGCAGTCTGGGAGGCGTGGATCTCACATTGCGTTGATAAGATTATCTCCTTTAAGTCACAAATCATGCCGATTTGTATAACCCGGGCCGCTAAACATTTAAGGCTCATTCACACGAGCAGAAAAAAAACACTGCTTTAGATGTTTCGATGCGCAGTTATGTGCGCAACTAAACATGGGGGGGCAGGGCAACGCTCAATTCTGCCTGAAAAGTAGCTCATGTACTTTTTTTGCATGACAGGCGTTTGGCTATAAGCGACGGGACGCTCGGATATGAACAAGGGCTATTGAAAATAAATTGTTTTTTTTGCTTGTTGCGCTTCGAGCTACAAAACACTCAACAGTGAGCAGGACTTAAATGTGTAGCCATTCATTTGAAAGAATTGCACACATTTAAACACTGTACACATCTAAAACGCAAGTACTTTAGAGGTGTGTATTTTCTGCTGGATTTCTGCCAGCTCTGACTAAAAACACGCATTCATGCAGAAAATATGCATATGCCCATGTGAATGGACCCTTAAATGGAAATATCTGAACAAGGCCTTCTGCCAGTTTAGCCACTTCAACACAATTGGCTGCACTTTAAAGTAAAAGCCTTTACTGTAATGAAAGGTCATTTGCTCCCATCTGATGCCTGCAGACATTACCTTTTTAAATTTACACAGAACACTACAGAATATATATACATTTCTATACATTTTGGTGCCTCCTTTGCATATTATTTATCAGACAGTTGTACCTACCAAAACAGGCCTAAAGGGCTCATCAGATCCCTTCCATCTTGAAAAAAGAAGACAAACAATCTTCTCTATATCATTCCGAGGCCAAAGAATAAAGTCCATCTCTTGAGTACATCCAATTACATCCTATAAGACAATATAGACATTATGCAAATTACCAGAGTGATAACATGTACTGTATAAAAGTTCTCCTACAGTCTCTGTTCACTGTGCATCTCACATTATGCTTGAACATATTCATTTGACAGCTCTAAAAACATCATTACCATTCATCCCAATGAAGGTGCATTTGGTGAAAACTGTACCAAAGATAATGCAAGCAGGACTCTTCTATATTGCTCCAAGCTGCAATGGAGGAAAATAGTCCCAATAGGGGCAGCACTTGCCACAATAAAAATACCAGTGTATGAAGAAACGTATAAACAGGTTCTCTGAGGGAAATCTGTACTAAGAATGGACAGGAATATCAGTTATATGCTTGCTTGTTACAAGTTTAGTCATGCAGCGATTCACAGTAGCTGAAATGCTAAAGTACAAATAAGGTAAGTTTACAGGTAGTGGGGATGGGTTTTGTGTTGCTGATTCTTGGCAAACGTATAAAGGGGATTAAGAAGAGACACTCCGCTATCGTAGTGCAGATAGACCAGTATGTGTAAAGGAACCTACAATATTGGAGGGCAAAATACGGTGAAAGATTATGTTGTAAAACCTGACACTAATACACTGGCTGTACTGCTGTGAAATGGGAGGTCCAAAGCAAATTGTGCAAATCACACCTCCAATGAAAATAAACAAAACCCTTTACCCTCCGCATGGACTGATAGCGAGGTGCATGAAGCTGTACAACATCCCTCTGCAGAAGCTCAAGGGAACTTTCCAAGGAATAGCTGGAATCCCGCACACCTTTCAGTATATTTTCTTCATAATTGTTAGTCATAACTGGTATAACATCAGCCACTTCGAACAGAGCCGACTTCTTTTTCTGTAGAAAGAGGAACAAAGTAACAAGTCACCACTGAGCAGACTCAATAGCTTCCAAAACTGCACAGTTCAATACAAAATCAAACCCACATAGTTTTTTTAATAGAGCAAATTAATTTAAGGTTTACAATTCTACTATTATTCTGTATGTTTAGCCGTATGGTGTACTGAAATAAAGGATTATGCTGAACTGCAACCAGTTACGTAAAAAATAGAATCAATTTAAATTGAAGTCTTTAGTGAACCTGTACTCTTTATGTAACATTTAAAAGTCCAATTTAAAGAGAAACTTGGCCCCAGTAACAAAGTGAAACTAACCCTCATATCACACTATAAAGCACATGTGAATTGGACAAGAACTGTACTCAAGTATAAAGGTCGACCAATTATGGGCACTTTTTAATTAAATCGGCTGACTGTGCTGCAAATTAGGCCGATACTTGCAAATGACTTTGTAATAGAAGTCAATGCAAGTTACCTGAAGTCATCAAACATCCCTGATAAAAGAAGCAAAGAGATACAATGTACCATATATACTCGAGTATAAGCCAAGTTTTTCAGCACTTTTTTTGAGCTGAAAATGCCCCCCTTGGCTTATACTCGAGTCAAGCACTTTTCTGCAGCAGAAAATGACATTTTCCGACCTGATACTTGGTGCTAGGAACCCCAAATTTAGTGTGCAAACCCAGAGGAACTAGCACTACAACATATCCAAGCTGGGGTTCCTAGCACCAAGTGGCCCCGAGATATGGGGCCCCAAAGTAGGTTCAGAAAATGTCACTCTGCTGCAGAAAAGTGCTTGACATTTTCCAAACAGACTTTGGGGCCCCATATCTCAGGGGCCACTTGATGCTAGGGACCACTAGCTCCACTGGGTTTGCATACCAAATTTGGGGTTCCTAGCACCAAGTGGTCCCGAGATACGTGGCCCCAAATTCGGTCAACTGTGTCCATCTGCAGCAATGTCATTTCGGGACCCTTTGGGTCCAGAGACCCCAAATTTTGGCTGCAGCTAGTGGGCATCTACGACCCTTAACTACAGAGTTTGAAGTTCAGGGGACCTATGGCTGCAAATGGACATTGTTGACCCTCTTTTCCACTTACAGCAGCTGCGCATTTCTCACCCTAGGCTTATACGCGAGTCAATAAGTTTTCACAGTTTGTGGTAAAATTAGGTGCCTCGGCTTATATTCGAGTATATACGGTATCTACTTATCAAAAGGAATGAACTCTGGTATGTAGAAGAGCTCAGTTTAACTATTTAAAGACTAAATATTTTCTGACATGTGTTGCTTACAAGTAAAAATCCAGTATTTTCTGCTAGAAAATCACGTAGAAGCCCCAAACATTTTTTTAACCACTGGGCACTTAAACCCCCTTCCTAACCAGACCAATTTTCAGCTTTCGGTGCTCTCACACTTTGAATGACAATTACTCAGTTATACAATACTGTACCCATATGAAATTTTTGTCCTTTTTTTCACACAAATAGAGCTTTCTTTTGTTGGTATTTAATCACCTTTGGGTTTTTTATTTTTTGCGCTATAAAAGAAAAAAGACTGAACATTTGGTAAAAAAATGAATTTTTTTTTGTTTCTGTTATAAAGTTTAGCAAATTAGTAATTTTTCTTCGTAAATTTTGGCCAAAATTTATACTGCTACATATCTTTGGTAAAAATAAGTACAACTTGGTGTATATTATTTGGTCTTTGTGAATGTTAGAGAGTCCAAATGCTATGGTGCCAATATCTGAAAATTGATCACACCTGAAGTACTGACGGCCTATCTAATTTCTTGAGACCCTAACATGCCAGAAAAGTACAAATACCCCCCAAATTACCCCTATTTGGAAAGAAGACATTCCAAGGTATTTAGAAAGATGCATGGTGAGTTTTTTTGAAATTGTCATCTTTTCCCACAATTCTTTGCAAAATCAAGATTTTTTTTTTTTTTTTCACAAAATTGTCATATTAGAAGGTTATTTCTCACACACAGCATATGCATACCACAAATTACACCCCAAAACACATTCTGCTATTACTCCTGAGTATGGTGATACCACGTGTGAGACTTTTACACAGTGTGGACACATACAGAGGCCCAACATGCACGGAGCACCTCCAGGCGTTCTGGAGCACCCAGGCCAATTCTTATATTTCTCTCCTACATGTAAAAGTAATAATTTATTTGCTAGAAAATTACATAGAACCCCAAAACATTATATATATTTTTTTTGCAAAGACCCTAGAGAATACAATGGCGGTTGTTGCAACTTTTTATCTCGCACGGTATTTGCGCAGCAATTTTTCGGACGCGTTTTTTTTGAAAAAAAAAACAGTTTTGTGCTTTAAAAAAAAAATAAAACAGTAAAGTTAGCCCAATGTTTTTGCATAATGTGAAAGATGAAGTTACGCCGAGTAAATAGATACCTAACATGTCACCCTTCAAAATTGCACACTCTCGTGGAATGGTGCCAAACGTCGCTACTTAAAAATCTCCATAGGTGACGCTTTAAAATTTTTTACTGGTTACATGTTTTGAGTTACAGAGGAGGTCTAGGGCCAAAATCATTGCTCTCGCTCCAACGTTCGCAGTGATACCTCACATGTATGGTTTGAACACCGTTTTCATATGTGGGCGGGACTTACGTATGTGTTCGCTTCTGCATGCGAGCACACGGACATGGGCCCCCCCAAAAAAATTTTTGATCACTTTTATTTCTATTACAAGGAATGTAAACATCCTTGTAATAGGAATATGGCATGACAGGTCCTCTTTACAGTGACATATGGGGTCAATAAGCCCTCACATCTCACCTCTAGGCTGGGAAGCCTGAAATAAAAAAACGATCTTGGCTTCGATCGTAGCGGTGAGTCGGTAGAAGCACCGGAGGGTGGCGGGAAGGGGGGGCGTCCCCTCTCGCCTCCCGTAAGAACGATCAAGCAGTGTAACAGCCACTATGATCATTCTTATGGTGTAGGAAATTGCCGGCTGAAAAAGCTGATATCTGAATGATGCCTGTAGCTGCACCCATCATTCAGATATCCCCGCTCAAAGTCAAGGACGTCATATGACTGTGGGCGGGAACTGGTTAAAAATAGCGGGGTACCGCGGGGTATTATGCAGAGTACCGCGGGGTATTATGCAGAGTACCGCGGGGTATTATGCAGAGTACCGCGGGGTATTATGCAGAGTACCGCGGGGTATTATGCAGAGTACCGCGGGGTATTATGCAGAGTACCGCGGGGTATTATGCAGAGTACCGCGGGGTATTATGCAGAGTACCGCGGGGTATTATGCAGAGTACCGCGGGGTATTATGCAGAGTACCGCGGGGTATTATGCAGAGTACCGCGGGGTATTATGCAGAGTACCGCGGGGTATTATGCAGAGTACCGCGGGGTATTATGCAGAGTACCGCGGGGTATTATGCAGAGTACCGCGGGGTATTATGCAGAGTACCGCGGGGTATTATGCAGAGTACCGCGGGGTATTATGCAGAGTACCGCGGGGTATTATGCAGAGTACCGCGGGGTATTATGCAGAGTACCGCGGGGTATTATGCAGAGTACCGCGGGGTATTATGCAGAGTACCGCGGGGTATTATGCAGAGTACCGCGGGGTATTATGCAGAGTACCGCGGGGTATTATGCAGAGTACCGCGGGGTATTATGCAGAGTACCGCGGGGTATTATGCAGAGTACCGCGGGGTATTATGCAGAGTACCGCGGGGTATTATGCAGGGATGGCTGAGCATGGAGGGATAGATGTGACTGCAATTGTCACTGAGCACCGCTGTGGGCACTACACATACAGCCCACAGCGGTGCTGCCATCCGATCCCTCCCCCTCTCCCCTCGCACTGTACCGATCGGTACAGAGAGGGGCGGGAGGAAGTTACCCGGCGGTCACGGAAGTTCTCGGGTGCGCGCCCCAGGGGGCGCGCGAGAGCAGTATTCTGGGAGGACGTCCCACGTTGCAGCCGTCTTTCGGCTATGGCCCGGTCGGCAAGTGGTTAAGCAGAGACCCTAGAGAATAAAATGGCGGTTGTTGCAATATTTTAAGTCACACAGTATTTGTGCAGCGGTCTTTCGAACACAATTTTTTTGGAAAAAAAATCCACTTTAATGAAAATAATTAAAAAAACCCAAGTCCATTCTTTTCCCGTCCAAAAGTTTTGATTACCTGTTTTTGTGCATTTAATGTTTAACCGCTAAGCCACCGCCCACCGTCATATGACGGCTGGACGAGGCTTCTGTTGTTCTGGGAGGACGTCATATGACGTCCTCGCCTTCCTGAGCCACTAGGGGGCGTGGCGCACCGCCGGCGGCGCGCGCCCGCTGCGTCGCTCGGGACCCGGTGCGCGTGCCCGGCGGCCGCGATGTCCGCCGGGCACCCGCGATTGCCGGGTAACAGAGCAGGAGCGTGGATCTGTGCATGTAAACACAGATCCACGTCCTGTCAGAGAGGAGAGGAGACCGATGGCGTGTCCCTTGTACATAGGGACAGCGATCGGTCACCTCCCCCAGTCAGTCCCCTCCCCCCACAGTTAGAATCACCTCCTTCGGTCATACATTAACCCCTCGAGCGCCCCCTAGTGTTAACCCCTTCCCTGCCAGTCACATTTACACAGTAATCAATGCAATTTTATAGCATTGATCGCTGTATAAATGTGAATGGTCCCAAAAATGTGTCAAAAGTGTCCGATGTGTCCGCCGCAATATCGCAGTCACAATAAAAATTGCAGATCGCCGCCATTACTAGTAAAAAATAAATAATAAAAATGCTATAAATCTATCCCCTATTTTGTAGACGCTATAACTTTTGCGCAAACCAATCAATATACGCTTATCGCAATTTTTTTTTACCAAAAATATGTAGAAGAATACATAATGGCCTAAACTGAGGAAAAAATTTGTTAAAAAAAAAAAAAAATTGGATATTATAGCAAAAAGTAAAAAATATTGTGTTTTTTCAAAATTGTCCCTCTTCTTTTGTTTATAGCGCAATAAATAAAAACCGCAGAGGTGATCAAATACCACCAAAAGAAAGCTCTATTTGTGGGGAAAAAAATGATAAAAATTTCATTAGGGTGCAGTGTAACATGACCGTGCAATTGTCATTCAAAGTGCGACAGCGCTGAAAACTGAAAAATGGCTTGGGCAGGAAGGGGGTGAAAGTGCCCTGTATTGAGGTGGTTAAGATTGTATCATTTTAGATATAAAAAAAAAAAAAAAAAAAAAAAAAAAAAAAAAAAAAAACTTACAAGTGCACTGATTGGAGACTTGTGTTTAATAAATGTTTAATTTAAAATATGTTCTGTATCACTTAACTGTTAGATTTCATGAAATGAAGGAAAAAATAATAATAAAATAACCTTCATGAGCAGGCCATTTTTTGCTATTTAGCACAGCACTACTTTAACTGATAATTGCACGGTCATGCAACACTGTACCCAAACAAATTTTGTATTCCCCCCCCCCCCCCCCCCCCACACAAATACAGCTTTCTCTTGGTGGCATTTGATCTCCACTTTTTTTTTTAATTAAACTAAAAGGGCTGGAATATATTTACTTTCTTCTATAAAATATAGCCAAAAAAAATTTGTCATAGCTTTTGTCCAAAATGTATTCTGCTACATGTGTTTTGTAAAAAAAAAAAAAAAAATCCAATAAGTATGTTGATTGGTTTGCGTGAAAGTTATAATGTCTACAAACTATGGTGTATATACTGGAGTTTTTATTTATTGTTTATACTAGTAAAGGCAGTGATCAGCGACTTAGCGGGACTGAGTGCGGACAAACTGACACCACCAGCGACACTAATACAGTGATCAGTGCTAATGATTTAGTCACTCTACTAATGACACTGGCTAGGAAGGGGTTAACATCTCGGATACTCAAGGGGTTAAACGTGTACCTACAAGTGTTCGAGTAAAGTGTGCTTTTTACTAAAGATCTTTGTTTCTTAAAGAAACAGAGAGCATTCCCTCTGTACAGAGTCCTGTGTTGATTGTCAACACAGTGCTCTGGCCTGTGATTGGACACAGTCGATCAGCAAGTCCCAACCATGAAACATTGGATGGGACTTGCTGAAACGCCCACTGTATACAATCGCTGCGGGTGTCAGCAGAGAGGAGGGGGTGCCCATAAACTGGAAACAAAAAGCGACATTACAGTACGTCACTGTACTCCCCTATGGGGGATCGGATGATGACGGACCGTAGCGTCCATCGTCATCCGATCCGAAAACGGATGGAAAAGTAGGGTTTTCCTCCGTTACACTTTTAGGATCTGAGCAGATGTCAGCGGACATGTCACCGCTGACATCCGACGCTCCATAGGGATACATGCATGTCCATTTTTTATCCGAAAACGGAAGGCTGAAAAACGGACATACGGACTCCCTGTGTGAAAGAGCCCTTACACTTATGTGAATATGTGAAAAACTGGACCTGCAGCATTTCAGCCAAGGCGTTAGTTGGCAGCTACTGTATTGTGTACATTGGGGCCTCTCTTCCTTGAGGCCTTAACCTTACTAACACCACCAGTATATCTTTCTTTGAGCTTTAATGGACACACAAGAATTTGACACACACCTCTATTGACGCTAGCAGAATGTACAGTGGAACCTCGGTTTGCGAGTAAAGCGGTTAACGAGCATGTATTTCTAAAAATCCTAACTCAGTTTGCGAGTGTTGTCTGGCAAAACGAGAATTCAGGTGGGGGGCGCCGGAGCCGAACAGCACCAATCGTCGGCGTTCGGAAATGCACGGAAAGGCCCGAGGACAGTTCGGCTGACCTCAGAAAATCTCATGAGCGGAGTCTTTCCGACGTCAGCCAAAGTGTGCCTTTTTGGCCGTTTGAGGCTCTCCGGCGCCCCCCGCCTCTGGCCGCATGCGGTATTGCATCCAATTGAAGTCAATGCGGAATAAATTATTTTCGTTTCCATTGACTTCAATGGGAAAACTCGCTTTAATATGCGAGTACTTTGGATTACAAGCATACTCCTGGAACGGATTATGCTCGTAATCCGAGGTTCCACTGTATTGGCAAGTTATAGTCAATCAACATAAAACATCTTAACCACTTCCCTACCAGGCCAATTCTGACATTTCTCTCCTACATGTAAAAAACATCTTTTTTTGCTAGAAAATTACATAGAACCCCCAAACATTATATATGTTTTTTTTAGCAAAGACCCTAGAGAATACAATGGCGGTGTTGCAACTTTTTATCTCACAGTATTTGCGCAGGAATTTTTCGAATGCATTTTTTTGGGGAAAAAAACAGTTTTGTGTTAAAAAAAAACAAAACACTAGAGTTAGCCCAATGTTTTTGCATATTGTGAAAGATGAAGTTAGGCCGAGTAAATAGATATCCAACATGTCACGCTTCAAAATTGCACACGCTCGTGGAATGGTGCCAATATTCGGTACTTAAAAATCTCCATAGGCGACGCTTGAAATTTTTTTACTGGTTACATGTTTTGAGTTACAGAGGAGGTCTAGTGACAAAATGATTGCTCTCGCTCGAACGTTCGCGGCGATACCTCACATGTATGGTTTGAACACCGTTTTCATATGTGGGCGGGACTGACGTATGCGTTCGCTTCTGCGTGCGAACACACGGGGACAGCGGTGCTTTAAAAATCTTTTTTTTTTTTTTTTAATTGTTAATTATATTGTCTTCTTTTTATAGACACTTTTTTGGAAAAAAAAAAAAAAAAAAAAAAGGGATCACTTTTATTCCTATTACAAGGAACGTAAACATCCCTTGTTATAGGAATATGACATGACAGGTCCTCTTAATAGTGAGACATGGGGTCAATAAGACCCCACATCTCACCACTAGGCTGGGAAGCCTGAAATAAAATAAAACGATCACCGCTTCCCAGCCGAAGCGGCGCCGTTTTTTTTAATGGAGAGGCCGGGCGTGACATCATAACATCGTGCCCGGTCTCTGATGATCATAGAGACTCCGGCGACCATCTGGTCCGCCAGAAATCTCTATGATCTACATCCGGCGCCGGCGGATCCGCTCTCCGCCTCACCGATCGTAACGGTGAGGCGGAACAAGCACCGGAGGGCGGCGGGAGGGGACGTCCCCTCTCGCCTCCCATAGAATGATCAAGCGGCGGAACGGCCGCTATGATCGTTCCTATGGTGTAGAGATTCGCCGGCTGAAACCAGCAATATCTGAATGATGTCTAACTACAGGCATCATTCAGATATACCCGCTCAAAGCCCAGGACGGTGGGCGGGCGGGAAGTCGTTAATGAAAACACAACCAGATTCACAGATTTCCTTGCAGTTATTTTAAATTGTAGCATATACTGTGATCCCCAATGGGTGTAAACTGTAGCTCTCCTCATAGGAGGAGCTGCCGCAAGTGACACAGTAACAATCCTGGGTATGGGCTAGGTCACTTGGAAGCTCTCACAATGGGGGACTTAGGCCGGCCATACACGGTTCGAATTTCAGCAGGAGCCCGCCGAGACTCGAACTGTTAATAGCTGATACACCGCTATCAATAACAACACTTCTCCTGGCAGGGGCAGCTTCCCCTGCTCGCCCCAACTGGGAGAAGACAATTGCTGATTTCCCTGTCAACGCTGTCCATGGTTGCAGGAAAGGAATTTGAACCGTGTATGGCCTTGCCTTAATTGAATCAATGTCAAATACAGATCTGCCCTCAAAATAAAGTAATCTGGATACAGTGCGTAGGAGCTGTATTTACACTTCAGCATTTTGTATCACGGGCAGATTTGCTGCGAATCTGCCCACGATTTGAAAGTGCTGTGTGAATGGCAAGTCGTGGGACTCGCATTTGAGATGCCATTAATTTGAATGACACCTCAAATCGCGGGATGGACCTGTTGTGATAAATTGTGGCAACACTCATCGCGGGAAGCATGTCGCACAAAAAAAAGTTCAGGAGCTACTTTTGAGCGACATGCTTCCCGCGATTTGAGGCGTCATTGAAAAAGACTGGCATCTCAAATGCGAGTCCCGTGATTTGCCACACAATAGCGCTTTCAAATGCAGTCTTAGTGTTAAAGTATAACTAAAGGTAAAATTTTTTTTCCGTTTTAGATAGAGCAGAGAGGGATTAGAATGCTTGTCAGTCTTTATAGCTGTCTGTACCCCGTTAAGGAGATTAACGGGGAACAGACACTACTGGTCCCATTTACCATTATCATTGAAAGTAAAAGAAAATGCCAAATATTGGGTTGTCCTCAGAAAAGTAACAGCAGGGAAAACTTCCAATGTGGACACTAGTTCTGGTGACCTGGGGGTCCCCAAGGAATTCCCTAAATTGCAGAGATTGTCCCTCACTTCCTGTTTGGCTATAGGACAGGAAGTGAAATCTCTGCAATAGGACACAGATAGCAACAAAAATAATATTTATAATTATTATAACATACATAAGAATTGCAGCTCCCATCCCTCACCTTGTCTTTGAACACAAAGGCGACGTACATCTTGAAGTCAAACTGGTCAGCCAGAGACTCTTTCTTCTTCCTTAGCTGGGAGCGTAGCCTGTTCAGAGCCTGCTTCTTGCGAGAGTTGGGGTCCCCCATGGTCGATTTGATTTTTTTTTTTTTATAGCTGGTGCTGAACGCTTAAAGACACTTGTCAGCGATTGCGGGTGGGTCGGACACCAGTTCAACAGAAACAAGCCATGTTACCCTTATTTTGCTTTCAATGACTTCCAACAGGTCAGTGCAACCCAAATCTCTAGTTAGGCAACGTGTGACAGGCCTGTCCTACTACCGGGGTGGAGGAACAGAAAGGCTGGGCAACTAGGACACAAAGTGCTGTTTTCTGATGAAACTAAAATAGGCATCATATACACAGAAAACGTGAACCAAAAACACATTTGGTATAAAAAAAAAAAAACAAAACAAACAAACAAATGCTAGGGGTGCGATGACAGTGAAGAAATGAAGATGTTCCTGCTATCAGCCTGTACCATAAAATCAAAGGCCATCCTGCCTAGGCATGTTATTGAACCTCCTGGCTCACCAGAGAAGGGGGTGTAAGGGACAGATAGGCCAGCTGAAAGGCTGCATTCTCTACGCTGATGACAGATCTGGACTTCAAGCGACCCCCCCTTTTATCTTCCTATTACCTCTACAGTGCAAAAAATAGATTATATATCGGTGTAATAAGTGGGGGTGGGGTGTTCACAGCACAGGTCGAGAGGCCCCACAATCCTGGGCATCATCATGATCAGGGCACCGAGGGAGCCCATGTGTGCGACCAGCTGACACCCCCTGAGGAGGGACACCATGATGACTCGGACTGGGACAATAACTCTGTAGGGGGGGGGGAGGCCTATCTACTCTGCTACAATGTGCGATCAGAGGGTCAGCGATAGGGGGTGGAGGAGATCATCGCACACAGAGAGATCGGTGATCGTGGGGTGGTGGGGGGAAGGGAAGGGTGTCCTAGCCGGTCATGTCTAACAACAACAGGGTGTCCGCAGGAGGCTGAGTGCAGATGTCAGGACGCCGGATCAGCTGTTTATGCGGGGGGAGGCTGGTAAGGGTGACAACTCCGGGAAGATCCATGTCAAGAAAACACCAGGGACCCCAACGGACCCCTCTGGACGTGAGCTGCACCGCTCATCGGGCTAAGCACCCTACTGCACCCCGACCCACCCATAGTCCGGAGCGGGGGGTCGTGCTGTGACAGGAGAAGGAGGAGGCGGCGGCGGCGAGGAGGAAGGAGGGAGGGAGGGAGGAGGAGCAGGCGAGGGCCTCGGTACTACGCACTTCTCAGGAAACGCCGAACTCAGCTACAGGGAACCCCCAGCCCGTCTCCGTGCCGCTTCGCGGGGTAGGAAGCCCAGGCACCCAGCCAGACTAACCACCACACCGGCCCCTGCCTGTCTGTCTGTCAGCACAAAAACAGCCAGCGCACACAGAAGGAGAAAATGGCCGCCGCTGCGTCACCTCCTGCCTTCTCCCGCCAGGGACCCTCCGGGATATACCATCCAACGCCGGGGGTAGAAAAAGTCTAAATTCAACTCTTCTTTTTTACCGCATGGTCAATTCATCATACTTTTTATAACCGCAAATATTATCACAGATACAGCGTAGGAGCTGTAAAACCACACCACGTTTAGCAGGTTCGCAGGAAACCACCACCAGTTGCCTCAGCAGCGCACCCCCGTATGGGTGGATGAGCCCACAGGGAAGACTTCACCTAGAGGCGGGGCGCTTCTCTCACATGATGTCTAGCACAGGTTTTTTTTTTTATTATCAATGAACTTTATTGGGAATCGGGACGACAAAGAGGTTGACATACACTCTCATAATGGGTTGACTTCCTGAAACAACAGAAAGTACCAACAACTGTGTCATGTAGCATAAGAGCCAGGCAGCTAAGATAGAAGGGGATAAGCAATGTCAGCCTCTGTGTTTCTCTCAGAAAAGGTTACCTAATCACTTGACCTCTGGAAGGTTTTACATAGTAGCCAACATTGTAAAAAAAATCTTCAGGACACTTTTTTGGCTGTAGGCGGAGTCCTATTATAATTAGGGGTGGGGGCATGCGTTTGTAGGCATGGCATAGGGATAAAACAAAAATGCGGGGCGCTTAGGGCCCTTTCACGCTGGGGCCTGGGGCGGGGGCGGCGGTAAAGCGCCGCTATTGTAAGCGGTGCTTTACCGTCAGTATTCGGCTGCTAGCGGGGCGGTTTTACCCCCGCTAGCGGCCGAGAAAGGGTTAAAAACTGCCAGCGGTATAGCCGCGCTGTCCCATTGATTTCAATGGGCAGGAGCGGTATACACTCCGCTCCTTCACATGCTGCTAACAGGACTTTTTTTCCTGTCCTGCTAGCGCACCGCTCCATTGTGAAAGCCCTCAGCCTCCGATTGGGACAAGGGTCCCAAAATCAAGATTGTCCCAGGAAAATCGGGACTGTTGGTTTTACCCATAGCTCCCAACTGTCCCTGATTTGGAGCAATGTCCCTCTTTCCGCCTCATTTTGGTCTGATCCAAATAGTTGTATATAAAATGCACTTTTTATCTTTCAAAAAGTGTTTCCCAGAGCTAAACCTTTAATCCAAATTTTAAATAGCTGCATTTGTACATTTTAAAAGCCAATATAAAGAAATAGGTGTAAAAAAAGTCCTTGTGGATTTAATTAACCTTTTTTTTTGGTTAATTCTCCTTTAAGGGGGTGTGGCACGGGGCGTGTTCTATGCCTACATATATTTGCTAGTAGGTGTCCCTCATTCCCATGTCAAAATGTTTGGAGGTATGGTTTTACCCCCTTCATTATCAGGCCAATTTTTGCTATTCGGCACTGCGCTACTTTAACCACCACAATACCGGGCACTTTCACCCCCTTCCTGCCCAGGCCATTTTTCAGCTCTCAGCGCTGTCACACTTTGAATGACAATTGTGCGGTCATGCTACACTGTAACATGTGAAATGTTTATCATTTTCTTCACACAAATTGAGCTTTCTTTTGGAGGTATTTATTCACTTCTGTTTATTTTATTTTTTCCTAAAGTTTTTCTTAGTTTCTGTCAGTAAATTTTGTAAATAAGTAATTTTTCTCCTTCACTGATGGGCGCTGATGAGGCGGCACTGGCCTCACTTAAGGGCACTGATGAGGAGGCAAGAATATGCCACACTTATGGACACTGATAGGCGGCATTGATGGGTGGCACTGGTGGGCACTGATTGCTGGCACTGGTGGGCACTCATTACTGGCACTGTGGGGGCTTTATTGTAATCAGGGCACTGATGATCAGTGCCCTGATTACATAGCCAGATGTTCCCTGCGAGGTGATGCCGCTGATCGGCTCTCCTCGCCACACACTCTGTCAGTGGTGAGGAGTGCCGTTTACCGGCATCTCCGTGTTTACATGTGACTGGCTGTGATTGGACACAGCCGATCACATGGTTAAAGAGCCATAGCCGCAGCTCTTTACAGAGATCCTAGCAACACGGCACGGCCGCGATCTCCTGCTCACCCCCCAGGCGCGCAAGAGCGGCCATTCATATGACGGTGTCCCAGAACAAGAGCCACACCGCCCCACCGTCATTTGACAGTGGGCGGACGACAAGTGGTTAAAGGGGAAGCTCCACTTGTTTGCACCCCCTCCCCTACCATATTTGACACTTTTTTTGGGGTGGGGGATGGAGCGGACACCTGGTTGTTTTGATAGGTACTCGCTCCCACTTCTGGCTAGGGTTGCCACCTGTTTGGGATTCACACGGACAGTCCGGATTTTGAATGGTGTCCGGGTTTCAGCTGCACTGAAACCCAGACACCATTTAAAACCCAGACTGTCCAACATTATTCAGACCGGAATGTGGCTTTGATCAGGGCCGGACAGGAGGGCGCAGGGGCACTATGCGTGCATTACTATTCTCTTTGGAGTGGCATAAGTGGCAACCCTACTTCTGGTTCCAGTCGCTGCGGCGAAAGGAACAAGAAGTTCTACCCCCCTCTTTTCCTTGCAGTCTTCTGGGACACATGACAGGCCCTAGGAAACTACGGGACCATTCCAAAGGCGCAGCGCTACTCACACATGCACAGTAAGAAATAGGCTGTGAAGCCGCAAGCCATCACTTCCTGTATCCCTTACTACAGATGCTAGCGCCTGAACACGAAGCTGATTGAAGAATTGGCTCAGGTGCTGGATCCCTGGACAGGTAAGTGTCCTTATATTAAAGGAGCTGTACAGCCAAAGCTCATTTGGCTGTACTTCTGTGGATCACAGGAGTGCAGTCTGCTCTGCATTCCTGTGACCCATATTCAGCAGACAACAGACGGAAGCCTGCTGTCGGCTGATGTCACAAAGCCGGTCCAGGCCCAGGAAGGATCGCGACCATATGGTCAGTATCTGCTCACATGCCTGGATGGCACCCAGCTTAGCCTCTCAGCAAGCCTCAGAGCCTGAGCCGGCTGCTCCGGCCCCTCCACAGCTCAGTGCTCCTGTGAGCTCGCCAGGGGGGCAGGGGGAGAGTATAGAGGCATCAGCTTTATGCTTATGGAGCCCTGAGAATTGAGCAATCGGCAATGTTTGTTCGCTCGGTTCTCAGCGAACCCAGTAGTGGCCCAGTAAACTCAGCGGTACCTATTGTTCTAGGCATAAATGTGCTCAGGGGGTGGACTTGCCCGGCTTACTGGCCAAGTTCTAGCACTCTGGCTGGTGTGCGCAGGGGTGTGGTCTGCAAGCTTTGTTGCCCAACGTAATACAGGCCTACAAAGCTCACCAGAGGGCAGCAAGGTAACAGCTTAACAGGTGGGAGTGGTTTACGCACCTCACAAACAAAGACTACTCCTGGCTAGGGATGAGCTTCGAGTTTGAGTCGAACATCGGCTGTTCGCAAGTACGCCGAACAGCGAACAATTTGGGGTGTTCGCGGCAAATTCGAATGCCGCGGAACACCCTTTAAAAGTCTATGGGAGAAATCAAAAGTGCTAATTTTAAAGGCTTATATGCAAGTTAGTGTCATAAAAAGTATTTGGGGACCTGGGTCCTGCCCCAGGGGACATGGATCAATGCAAAAAAAAGTTTTAAAAACGGCCGTTTTTTTCAGGAGCAGTGATTTTAATAATGCTTAAAGTCAAACAATAAAAGTGTAATATTCCTTTAAATTTCATAGCTGGGGGGTGTCTATAGTATGCCTGTAAAGGGACGCATGTTTCCCATGTTTAGAACAGTCTGACAGAAAAATGACATTTCAAAGGAAAAAAAGTCATTTAAAACTACTCGTGGCTATTGCATTGCCGGTCCGACAATACACATAAAAGTTCATTGATAAAAACGGCATGGGAATTCCCCACAGGGGAACCCCGAAACAAAATTTAAAAAAAAAGTAACTTGGGGGTCCCCCTAAATTCCATACTAGACCTGAAGGGTCTGGTATGGATTTTAAGGGGAACCCCGCGCCAAAATTAAAAAAAAAAAAAACGGCGTTGGGTCCCCCCAAAAATCCATACCAGACCCTTATCCGAGCACGCAACCTGGCAGGCCGCAGAAAAAGAGGGGGGGACGAGAGAGCGCCCCCCCTTCCTGAACCGTACCAGGCCACATGCCCTCAACATTGGGAGGGTGATTTGGTGTAGCGCCCCAAAACACCTTGTGCCCATGTTGATGAGGACAAGGGCCTCATCCCCACAACCCTGGCCGGTGGTTGTGGGGGTCTGCGGGCGGGGGGCTTATTGGAATCTGGAAGCCCCCTTTAACAAGGGGACCCCCAGATCCCGGCCCCCCCCTGTGTGAAATGGTAAGGGGGTACAAAAGTACCCCTACCATTTCACTAAAAAACTGTCAAAAATGTTAAAAATGACAAGAGACAGTTTTTGACAATTCCTTTATTTAAATGCTTCTTCTTTCTTCTTCTTCTGGTTCTTCTGGCTCTTCTGGTTCTTCCTCTGGTGTTCTCGTCCAGCATCTCCTCCATGGCATCTTCTATCTTCTCGGGCCGCTCCGCACCCATGGCATGGGGGGAGGCTCCCGCTCTTCTCTTCATTTTCTTCTCTTTTTCATCTTCTTCTCCGGGCCGCTCCGCACCCATGCTGGCATGGTGGGAGGCTCCCGCTGTGTGACGCGTCTCCTCTTCTAACGGTTCTTAAATAACGGGGGGTGGGGCCACCCGGTGACCCCGCCCCCCTCTGACGCACGGGACATGACGGGACTTCCCTGTGGCATTTCCCGTGACGTCACAGGGAAGTCCCGTCAAGTCACCGTGCGTCAGAGGGGGGTGGGGTCACCGGGTGGCCCCGCCCCCATTATTTAAGAACTGTCAGAAGAGGAGACGCGTCACACAGCGGGAGCCTCCCTCCATGCCAGCATGGATGCGGAGCGGCCCGGAGAAGAAGATGAAGAAGAGAAGATGAAGAGAAGAGTGGGAGCCTTTCCCCATGCCATGGGTGCGGAGCGGCCCGAGGAACCGAACAGGGGGGTGTTCGGCTCATCCCTACTCCTGGCACTACTCCAAGAGGTTGTCTGGTCTCTTCCTATCGGGACTCACAGGAGGCTTCCAGGCGTCATAGTAATGGTGGAACCCCGCAAGAACTCAGTGGCACCAGGGGAGTGGCTAGTTCATGCACCTTATCCAAGGTCCACAAAAAGAAGGGTCCTAGTTCAGCTCATCAACCTGAGAAAAACCCTGATTTCTCCCCCCAACCACGCCACCTCAGCAGCACTGTACGTATTACCTCATCACTGTATCTTGGAGGCTCAACCCAGGGTAGAGGCTATGTGTGCTCCGCTACAAGCAGCCATGGCCTCATTGGATGAGTCACTATATAAGCTACTGCTGGAATAGCTGGACATTCTTTTTCAGTTACTATACTCTACCGCAGCAAAGGCTGCTTCACCAATTGCTTAAAAAGCATCTACTGGTCCTTGCCGCCAGCCCGGAAGACTATGGTTACACAGAGGCCAGCGATCACCCAATCCATATGGGAGATGCTCCACCAATTCAGTACTGTCACGTTACCCCAGCTCTGTGCCAGGAGGTCAAGAACATGCTACAGAGCAGGCTGCTCCTGTGGTCCTGGTGGGAAAAATAGACTGTAAGCCTGCAGTTCTGTGTGGACTACCGCAAGCAAAATGCCTGTATACACCGGGATGCCTACCCACTACCTGAGGTGGAGGAATTGCTTATGGCACTGGGCCAAGCCAAGTACTTTTCCACCCTTGATTTGGTAAGAGACCGAGATCATGAAATGACTGCGTTTATCACAATCCTGGGACTGTTCTAGTTTAACCGTATGCGCTTTGGGCTAATTAATGCACCCAGCACATTTCAGTGCTTAATGAAGAGATGTTTGGGAAATTTCAACCTTGAGTCTGTGCTGGTCTACTTGGGCGATATCATTATTTTCTCCAAAACTGTTCATCCCTAAATTTGCCACTCAGCTTACCAAGCTGCTGAGTGACCACACTACCCAGAAGAAAGGCGTTTTTTCACCCTCCAACCAAGCCCAGTAGCACCAATCCCAAAAACAGGCCTTTGAAACACTCAAGCAAAAGTTGACTTTGGCACCTTTATTGGCCTTTGCAGACTACTCAAAGCCCATCCATGTGTATACGGATGAGAGCTTACAAGGGCTGGGAGGTGTACTGGCTCAGGTGCAAGACAGCTGTGAATGGGTGATTGCCAATGCAAGCTGCAGCCTGTGGCCTACTGAAAACAACCCCCACAATTACAGGTCCTTCAAACTGGAGCTGCTGGCCTTAGTGTGGGTCCTCACTAAAAAGGGGGCAGACATCAACCCCCTTGCTTACCTGGACACAGAGAAACTAGGGGCATTGGAACAAAGGTGGGTTGCACACTTGGCACTGTTCAATTAGAAGATCCACTACAAGCCTGGAAAACGTAATGGGCATGCTGACGCCCACTATATCTGGTGGAAAACCCAGGGGAGGATGTGGACTCTACCCAGGAGCACATTGAAGCTCCTGTCTTGCCCATGACAGCCATCTCGTGTTCCTTCCAAAGCAAGACGCAGGTCCCTAGGCGGAGCAGGGCAAAATCTACAACCAAGAGGAGGGGGCGCTGATTCAACAGGAGGATCCTGATCTCATGCAGGTGCAGTGATTCCTCTCTTGCCGGCGCAAGCCATCCTCCTGTAAGGGTTAGAGATTGTCCTGTACAGCACAAGCAATCCTGAGGCAGTGGGATTGACTCCAGACACAGGACAATGTACTTTATCGCCAGGCATGCATCCCAACGGAACAGCGGGCTACAGATTGTGGTCCCCCATTCCCATATCCTCCTGGTCTGTCAAGTCCTACATTGTGGACACTTTGGAGTTAACAGAACTCAGTCATTGGTCAGGAGGTACTTCTTTTGCCACGGCTGGCGGAATGGATTCAAAGAGCTTGTGAAACTTGCTCTGTGCATAAAGTCCCTCCTAAAAAAAACTACACCCATTACCATCACGACCTCGTAGCCCTTTGAGCTGATCACCATGGACTTTCTCACAATCTTCAGCTTGCCCTCCAGGTATTGCTATGCCTTAGTTTTTGTTGACCAAGTACACAGTGGTTGTCCCTACTAAAGGACCATTCAGCCCTTACCACGGCAAAGTTGTTTTGGGTGCATGTGGTCCAACCTACAGGTGTTCCAAACAGATACTATTGGACCAGAGCCAAAACTTTGAGTCAGTTATTATTCCCAGGCTGTGTTGCCTCAGTGGTATCCAGAAACCACATCTCCCCCCCACCACCCACGGGGCAATGGAGCTTATGAACGGTTCAACTGTACCCTGCTGGGCATGCTACGGACTCTAGAATAGGGCACCAACACATCTGGGCATATAATAACACAGTTCATCAGGCTACGGGCCACTACCGGTGAAGGCATATTTAGCTTAACCACATCCATTTTACAATAATCAACTTCCATTTTGTGTTTTATCCTGTATTCTATTTTACAGATAGCTGCATGTACTGTTCATTGTTCTTCTTATCTTTCCTTACTTTCCATTTCTTGTAAAGCACGTTATTTCCCAGAAATGATGCGTTTGTTTAGTTTCGCTTTGGTCATAAAATGTCTTTGTATCTGATTGGATAATATTCAGGGGGGGCTGTGCTTTCTGAAAGCCCCCTTTAAATTAATCGAGACAGAATAAAGATTTCAGATTTGCTTGGCGAGACTTTGTCATGGGTTTTTAGCATTGTCTCAATTGGCTAATCTCACACGCCTGTGGGGATTGTAAGGTACACCTTATGCAGAGTTATTGAGGGTCTAAAAATACCCCTAGACAATCTACATTTTCCAACATCTGGGTGGCTTGTTCGGAATTGATCATAATATGTCCGATGAGCTAGATTTATATCTATTTTTCTCTTGCCGTGATTTATTTAGAGATCGATTCCTTTTAAGGGACCTGTAATTAATTTTTTAAAAACTTTGATAGATAAGCCCTGGGTGGGCTTCAAAAATTGCTCTGAGAAGCAATAATAAGGCTGTTCTGAGTTAGCAGCGGAGATAAACCCTGGGTGGGTTTCAAGGACTTTGAGGAGAAGTCCATAGAATAAGACTACAGCAACTGTTTCGGGAAAACAGTAAAAACTCCGGGGGAGTTTAAGGATTTATACAGTACTGTAATTATAAGAAAAAGTCTGATAAGGTGTGCCGGACAAAACCCAATCTCTTTGCTTTATCCTCCTATTGTGTAGCTGTCATAAGATGATTTGTAATCTGTGTAATTTGTAGTCTGTGTGGAATTTGTCGGGTGTCATAAGGTAAGATGACACCTTTCCACTGCACTGTATTATAATGAAACGTAGGGTGGTGCTACAATATCCGGTGATGTATTGATGCTTACTTTTAATGATTTATATATGAATGCTTTGACTCTAAAGTATAAGATATAACCTGTATTGTAATGTAGTTAGTAGGGTGACTCTGGCGTTGATTCAGTGAGTAAAAAATATTTTCTTTTCCTTGCCGTAATCAGATGTTCAGTGTCACTTTAGGGAAAGAACTAAAAAGAGAAATAAAATATTGGGTGGTCTGACAGAACTAAGTCTTATACCGAAATTATTGACCCCTTTCACACTGGGGCGTTTTTCAGGAGTTTTTCAGGTGCTTTAGCGTTAAAAAAAGCGCCTGTAAAGCGCCTGAAAGAAGCCTCATCTGCAATCCCAATGTGAAAGCCCGAGTGCTTTTACACTGAGACCCCTTTCACACTGGGGCGTTTTTTTAGGCGCTTTAGCGTTAAAAAAGGCGCCTGAAAGAAGCCTCATCTGCAATCTCAATGTGAAAGCCCGAGTGCTTTCACACTGGGGCACTGCGCTGGCAGGGCGTCAAAAAAAGTCCTGCAAGCAGCTTCTTTGCAGCGCTTTTGTGTTTTTGCCTCGGGGCTGGGTGCGCAGATGGCCCGAGCCCTTTAACACTGCCAGCGTCCGAAAAACGCCCCAGTGTGAAAGAGGTCTTAAGCAGCGCTTTACCAGCGTTTTTCGGGCGCTGACAGTGTGAAAGGGCTCGGGTATTTACATTGGGATTGCAGATGAGGCTTCTTTCAGGCGCTTGACAGGCGTTTTTTTAACGCTAAAGCGTCTGAAATACGCCTGAAAAACGCCCCAGCGTGAAAGGGGTCTAAGGCTTATTGGTGTTTAACTTCTACTGATTTATTTATTTGTATAGAGTTGAATAAGAATTTTAGAGTTTATAAGGAACCCTGGATTGGTGAGTATCCAGGTTAATTTCGTTTTATGTAAAATGTCTCAAAAGTGTCCTGATTGTATTACTGGTTTATTATTCTGTTATACTGGTCCTCGGACATATCTTATAGTCAGTGTCCCGGGAGGTTATTATTTTAAACTAGGAAAGGGACCCTTATTTAGAGAAGGCAAACCACGGGTTCAAGTTTTAAGGTGTAATTTACATAACAAATTTGTGTTTTAAGAAGGGTTGACAGTGAAGGGAGTAATATTACTTATTCGAAGAGCAGGGGAGACTTATCAAGTCTGTCCCAGGTCTTTGAAGTATTGTGACATTAGGGACGTTTTTACCAATTAAAATATGGGTAGAGCTTTAATAACACTTTCTTAAGGTAATACATAAATTGGTGAGGCTAACTTTTGATTAAAACATGCTATTTCAATAATTCCTTTTGCTACTGATATCTCTTGCGAAGGGGAAGTCGGGTGCAAAATTTGGATTTTTGGCTTTTTGCCAACAGGGTTCAAGTGCTAATATCTCACTAACTGTAATAGTGGAGAATTGTTTGCGGCATTAGTCTTACCGCAATTGAAGACACTGTTTGAACCTGTTGGCACTCTGCCAAAAATTTGAAATGTAAATAAAAATTGGTTATAAACATAAGAAAAGTAATAACGTACAAAGCTTGCTTATGGTTAGGGAAACCTCTGGCCATAAGGAGTACTTTTTAGCATTTTGCCAAGAAAAATAAAAAAAAGAGATTCAGTATCTACAAGAATTTAATTAGAATGTTTAGAAAGAAAAATAAATATGCATGCTGTGGAGATCCCCGGCTGGACCGAGGCTCCCTGTAGCATCCTAGCCCAAACATTGTCCACGATGGGTTTAGCAGAGTCATAGGATGGTAAATTTAAGGGTTAAATCAACCTTCTCTATGCTTGTACTGTGTGCCCCGCCTCCTCCCCCTTACATTCCACAACCAGATAAGGACCTCATCACATGAGGACACACAGCAACAAATTTTCCCTGCCAGCTTGCAAACAAAAGCCAGCAGAATCTGTGTTAGAATTCTGGAAAAGATTTATAGAACTTTGGACACAAGAGGCAGGATTTGTTCAGTATAACATGCACAGTCTCGTAGCCTCCCTGATGGTTTTCCCGAGTGTGGCTCGGGGTTAAATTTCTGCACCAGTAGCGGTAACCCCCGAGCCACACTCGGGATTACATTGCAGGATCCTGGTGCGCTGTACTTACCTTGTCCCCAGGATCCTGCGATGTCCCCCCCGCACTGTCTGCTGGCTCTGTCTCCTCCAAAGCCTCTCTGCGCCAGGCTCCGTTCCCTGCGAGCGTCGCGACGCAGGGGGGCGGAGCCTGGCGGTAAATAAAAAAAAAAAAGGAAAAATCATAACACATACAGTACTGTAATCTTGCAGATTACAGTACTGTATGAAATTATTTCACATCCCTTTTGTCCCCAGTGCTTTGTCCAATGCCCTGCATGCAGTTTTATATTATATATACTGTTCTTTCTGCCTGGAAACTGGAGATTGTCCATAGCAACCAAAAAGTGTCCCTTTACATCAAAAGTGGCTTTAGACCAGCTAGAAAACAGCGATAGTAAATTAGAACACTTGCAGAATTGAGCGATGGTGAATCGTGGGGAAATTTATTTTATTATTATTATATTATTATTTTTTTAATTATTTATATTTATTTATTATATTATAATTTATGTTTTTGTGTTTGAAACTTCATACCCGGGATATCTACTAGACTCTTGGTGGACAGATTATAAGTGTGTTTTTGTTAAGAATTACAGACCTACAATATAAAACGCCAAATATCCATGCAAAATAATTGAACCGCTTTCAGCACCTAAAATCCGAAATAATCATACCATCAGGGAGGTTAATACAGACATACCTCAGTAACCTTGGCCCTAAACATGCACATACAGTAAGACAGCAAATATCAGATTGGGCTACAAGCACTGTAAGGCCCCTTTCACACGGGACGGATCCGTGTTGATCCGCCCCGTGAACATCCACTGCTCAGCGGGGATTGCTCCGTTTTCCCCAGCTGAGCCGGCGGATGACAGGGCGGGACCCGCACACTGTGCAGGGACCGCCCCGTCGGATCTCCGCTCTCCCCTATGGGGGATCGGAGGAACACGGACCGTCTGTCCGTGTTCCTCCGATCCGCTCTGCAGACGGATAGAAAAATAGGATTTTCTTCCGTCCGCAGAATCGGACGAGAGCGGAGCCGGATGACATCGGGTGTTTGCGGATGTACATCCGCTGACACCCGCTATCCCATAGGGATGCCTGTATGTCCGTATTTCATCCGAAAACGGATGGATGAAATACGGACATACGGTCGCATGTGTGAAAGGGGCCTAACTGATTGTTGCAAGAAGCTGACAGAGAAGGATGCTGTAGGATGTTTTGACATTCCTGAACAAACAACAGTGCAGACACATTATCAAAATGATTTCTCAGGAAATCAAAGGGAAACTTTTATACAAAGAGGGAGGTGGCAAGGACAAAGAGAGAGTTACACATAACTAGAATAAAAGAGGATTTCTTAAAGAAAGGAATCTTAACCACTTCAGCCCCGGAAGGATTTACCCCCTTCCTGACCAGAGCACTTTTTACAATTTGGCACTGCGTCGCTTTAACTGCTAATTGCGCGGTCATGCAATGCTGTAACCAAACGAAATTTGCGTCCTTTTCTTCCCACAAATAGAGCTTTCTTTTGATGGTATTTGATCACCTCTGCCGTTTTTATTTTTTGCGCTATACACGGAAAAAGACCGAAAATTTTGAAAAAAAATGATATTTTCTACTTTTTGTTCTAAAAAAAATCCAATAAACTCAATTTTAGTCATACATTTAGGCCAAAATGTATTTGGCCACATGTCTTTGGTAAAAAAAATGTCAATAAGTGTATATTTATTGGTTTGCGCAAAAGTTATAGCGCCTACAAACTAGGGTACATTTTCTGGAATTTACACAGTCTTTAATTTATGACTGCCTATGTCATTTCTTGAGGTGCTAAAATGACAGGGCAGTACAAAACCCCCACAAATGACCCCATTTTGGAAAGTAGACACCCCAAGGAAATTGCTGAGAGGCATGTTGAGCCCATTGAATATTCATTTTTTTTGTCCCAAGTGGTTGAATAATGAAAAAAAAAAAAAAAATTACAAAAAGTTGTCACTAAATGATATATTGCTCACACAGGCCATGGGCATATGTGGAATTGCACCCCAAAATACATTTAGCTGCTTCTCCTGAGTATGGGGATACCACATGTGTGGGACTTTTTGGGAGCCTAGCCGCATACGGGGCCCCGAAAACCAATCACTGCCTTCAGGATTTCTAAGGGCGTACATTTTTGATTTTACTCCTCACTACCTATCACAGTTTTGAAGGCCATAAAATGCCCAGATGGCACAAACCCCCCCCCCAAATGACCCCATTTTGGAAAGTAGACACCCCAAGCTATTTGCTGAGAGGCATGTTGAGTCCATGGAATATTTTATATTTTGACACAAGTTGCGGGAAAGTGACAATTTATTTATTTATTTTTTTTTTTTTTGCACAAAGTTGTCACTAAATGATATATTGCTCACACAGGTCATGGGCATATGTGGAATTGCACCCCAAAATACATTCTGCTGCTTCTCTTGAGTACGGGGATACCACATGTGTGGGACTTTTTAGGAGCCTAGCCGCGTACGGGACCCCGAAAACCAATCACCGCCTTCAGGATTTCTAAGGGTGTACATTTTTGATTTCACTCTTCACTGCCTATCACAGTTTCGGAGGCCATGGAATGCCCAGGTGGCACAAACCCCCCCCAAATGACCCCATTTTGGAAAGTAGACACCCCAAGCTATTTGCTGAGAGGCATGGTGAGTATTTTGCAGCTCTCATTTGTTTTTGAAAATGAAGAAAGACAAAAAAAAAAATTTTTTTTTTCTTTTTTTAATTTTCAAAACTTTGTGACAAAAAGTGAGGTCTGCAAAATACTCACTATACCTCTCAGCAAATAGCTTGGGGTGTCTACTTTCCAAAATGGGGTCATTTGGGGGGGGTTTGTGCCACCTGGGCATTCCATGGCCTCCGAGACTGTGATAGGCAGTGAAGAGTGAAATCAAAAATTTACGCCCTTAGAAAGCCTGAAGGCGGTGCTTGGTTTTCGGGGTCCCATACGTGGCTAGGCTCCCAAAAAGTCTCACACATGTGGTATCCCCGTACTCAGGAGAAGCAACAGAATGTATTTTGGGGTGTAATTTCACATATTCCCATTGCATGTTTTAGCAATATATCATTTAGTGACAACTTTGTGCAAAAAAAAAAAAAAAAAATAATAATTTGTCTCTTTCCCGCAACTTGTGTCACAATATAAAATATTCCATGGACTCGACATGCCTCTCAGCAAATAGCTTGGGGTGTCTACTTTCCAAAATGGGGTCATTTGGGGGGGTTTTGAACTGTCCTGGCATTTTATGCACAACATTTAGAAGCTTATGTCACACATCATCCACTCTTCTAACCACTTGAAGACAAAGCCCTTTCTGACACTTTTTGATTACATGAAAAAATTATTTTTTTTTGCAAGAAAATTACTTTGAACCCCCACACATTATATATTTTTTTAAAGCAAATGCCCTACAGATTAAAATGGTGGGTGTTTAATTTTTTTTTTTCACACAGTATTTGCGCAGCGATTTTTCAAACGCATTTTTTGGGGAAAAAACACACTTTTTTACATTTTAATGCACTAAAACACACTATATTGCCCAAATGTTTGATGAAATAAAAAAGATGATCTTAGGCCGAGTACATGGATACCAAACATGACATGCTTTACAATTGCGCACAAACGTGCAGTGACAACAAAATAAATACATTTTTAAAAGCCTTTAAAAGCCTTTACAGGTTACCACTTTAGATTTACAGAGGAGGTCTACTGCTAAAATTACTGCCCTCGATCTGACCGTCGCGGTGATACCTCACATGCATGGTGCAATTGCTGTTTACATTTGATGCCAGACCGACGCTTGCGTTCGCCTTAGCGCGAGAGCAGGGGGGACAGGGGTGCTTTTTTTTTTTTTTTTTTTTTTTCTTTATTATTTTTTTGCTTTTTTATCTTATTTTAAAACTGTTCCTTTCATTTTTTTTTTTTTTAATCATTTTTATTGTTATCTCAGGGAATGTAAATATCCCCTATGATAGCAATAGGTAGTGACAGGTACTCTTTTTTGAAAAAATTGGGGTCTATTAGACCCTAGATTTCTCCTCTGCCCTCAAAGCATCTGACCACACCAAGATAGGTATGATAAAATGCTTTCCCAATTTCCCAATGGCGCTATTTACATCCGGCGAAATCTAAGTCATAAAATGCTCGTAGCTTCCGGTTTCTTAGGCCATAGAGATGTTTGGAGCCACTCTGGTCTCTGATCAGCTCTATGGTCAGCTGGCTGAATCACCGGCTGCATTCTCAGGTTCCCTGTTGAGACAGGAGAGCCAGAGAAAAACACGGAAGACGGTGGGGGGGGGGGCATTCTCTCCCACTGCTTGTAAAAGCAGTCTAGAGGCTAATTAGCCGCTAGGATTGCTTCTACATGAAAGCCGACCGCTGGCTGAAAAGAATGATACCAAGATGATACCTAAACCTGCAAGCATCATTCTGGTATAACCACTCAAAGTCGTGAATGCTGTACCTGAAGACAAAAAAATGGTTAACAATAAAGCACAGTAAACGGTAAAGTATAAATAATTACATACCTGAAAAACAAACATGATAAAACATAATAACAATAAAACATTGCAGAATAGAATACAGTAAAAAAGAGCAGAACAATAGAGAGAGAATAAAGAGAGAGAGAACAATAAAACGACAACTATTATTTTTTATTTTATATTTTTGTTTGTGTTTTTTTTTTTTTTTTTTTTTTTACACTTTTTTTGTAACTGTAACTTTTATAACTGTAACCGGTTCCAGGTTCGGGTCTCTCAAAATGCGATGGCATCTTGGGAGACCCTGTGAAAGTGTGCCTAGTCTGTGGAATGCTGTACCCTACGCTAATACTCAGCTAGTGAATGGTAGCGTTCAAAACATTCACCAATGCAAAGACCAGGATTGTCAGGACAGGAGGGACAATAATAGCGGGTGTCACGCCTATATCCGCGCTTGCTGCAGACACAACATCTTTTTTGGGGGGGTTCGTTGGGTAGGGGTACTCGGGAGGACATAAAAATGCCTCTCATGCAGCCGACTGCATTTGGTTGGGGATGTGAATGGGGGAAGTACGGGCGCTGCAGAAGTGGTGGGTTCCCAATTAGGATTGGCGAATGCACCAGGAAGGGCATTATGGGCATGACGGGCCTGTGTTTGTCTTCTTGGTGGCAGCGGGACACTATTTGTGCTTGCCACTTCACCAGCTTGAACTGCACTTATGGGACTCGCCACGTCACCAAGTGTTACTGCAGTGCTGGTTTGACTACGACCGGGGTGTACTAGGCCACTGGCGCTTGCCAGTTCACCAAAACGCTACCAAAAAAACTGTTAACGATCGCAGGGATCAGGCCTGACTCTGCGAACGCTGCAGTTATGCATTTAGTGTTTTGTAAGTGACAGTGATCGATCGATACTGCACTTGGGTGGGCTGGGCTGGGCCGGGCGGAGGGGCAAAACGCAGGTGCTAGCAGGTATCTGGGCTGATCCCGCTAACACTGCGTTTTTGGGAACCCTAAACTGCTGGGGACGCCAGTATAGATCTGATCGGATCAGATATTGATCAGTTCAGATACTATACCACTAAGGGAGGTGTACAGTGCGTGCGTGGGTGTTAGCGCTACTGGCACTAACCTGACGCTGCCTGGGGCTGGTGCTTGCCAGTTCACCAAAACGCTACAAAAAAAACTGTTAGCGATCACAGGGATCAGGCCTGACTCTGCGAATGCTGCAGTTATGCGTTTAGTGTTTTGTAAGTGACAGTGATCGATCGATACTGCACTTGGGTGGGCTGGGCTGGGCCGGGCGGAGGGGTAAAACGCAGTTGCTAGCAGGTATCTGGGTTGATCCCGCTAACACTGCGTTTTTGGGAACCCTAAACTGCTGGGGACGCTAGTATAGATCTGATCGGATCAGATATTGATGCGTTCAGATACTATACCACTAAGGGAGGTGTACGGTGCGTGCGTGGGTGTTAGCGGTACTGGCACTAATCTGACGCTGCCTGGGGCTGGTGCTTGCCATTTCACCAAAATGCTACCAAAAAAACTGTTAGCGATCGCAGGGATCAGGCCTGACTCTGCGAACGCTGCAGTTATGCGTTTAGTGTTTTGTAAGTGACAGTGATCGATCGATACTGCACTTAGGTGGGCTGGGCCGAGCTGGGCGGAGGGGCAAAACGCAGGTGCTAGCAGGTATCTGGGCTGATCCCGCTAACACTGTGTTTTTGGGAACCCTAAACTGCTGGGGACGCTAGTATAGATCTGATCGGATCAGATATTGATCTGTACAGATACTATACCACTAAGGGAGGCGTATGCTGCGTGCGTGGGTGTTAGCGGTACTGGCGCTTATCTGACGCTGCCTGGGGCGACGCATATCACCGCCGGGCGATCAGGGGGCTAAATCTTTATTCGGTAATAAACGGCGGGTGCCCTGACACTATAAAAAATAAACAAACTAACCAGCGTCACCCGTAACGGTTATACAGTGATCAGTGGTGAAAGGGTTAACTAGGGGGCAATCATGGGGTTAAAACATTTATTAGATAGTATATGGGGGTCCCTGTCGCTATAAAACTCTGACGGCGAACCTAAATATTTACGTCCCTAACTAGCGTCACCAGCGACACTAATACAGCGATCAGAAAAAAAAAAACCTGCTTGGTGTCAGTTTGTGACAGGGGGGGGTGATTGGGGGGGGATCGGGGGGCGATCGGGGGGGGGGATCGGGGTGTTTAGTGTGCCTGGCATGTTCTACTGTGTGTAGTGTGTTGTGCACTTACATTGCAGTCTTCTCTCCTCGGCCCGGAACGGAAAATACCGAGCCGAGGAGAGATGACATCATTTCCTCTGCCTCTGTGTACAATACAGAGGCAGGGAAATGATCCCATTGGCTGAGAGCGATCGCGAGGGGGGGGCCACGAATGGATGGCCTCCCCCTCACCTCCGATCGCCGGGGGAGATTTGCCGACCGCCGCAGGCACCGGGGGGGGTCCGATCGGACCCCCCACCCGCGGGCAGGCAAGGACGTACATACACGTCCTTTTGCCTGCCCGTGCCGCTCTGTCGACGTATATAGTCGTGCGGCGGTCGGCAAGTGGTTAAGGGAAATTGTCTCGCCCTACAATACTCCCATTAACCCGGTAAAGAAGGCAAATGGTGACTATAGGTTTGTACAAGACCTAAGGGCCATCAATAGCCTAGTGGTACCGATTGCCCCAATAGTGCCTGATATGTCATCAATACTTACCGCCATACCATACGATGCAGAGTATTTTACTGTGATTGATTTAAAAAAATTTCTTTTTCTCTATCCCTGTAGATGAGGAGACACGGCCACTATTTGTTTTTACTGTGTCGATTGACCAACACAGTCGTCAGTTTACCTGGTGTAGAATGCCGCAGAGTTACATAGACTCACCTGTGGTCTATTCTATAGTACTCCAAGCCACCCTCGGCCTTGGACTGTCCCTCATGGTTCTGTACTGTTGCAGTATGTTGATGATCTTTTGATTTGTAGCCCTTCAGAGGAGGACTGCTGAGCTGATAGCCTATCTTTATTGAAATGGTTACATGTATGTGGTCACAAAGTGTCTAAGAAAAAGTTACAATGGTATAAACAGGAGGTTGAGTACCTAGGGTTTGTGCTGTCTCCGGGAGTTAGCAAAGTCAGTCACAAAAGAGCTGCAGCTCTTGTGGGTCAGCCCCGCCCACTTACCATAAAAGACATGCTTACCTTTCTTGGAATGATTGGTTACTGCCGCCAATGGATACCTGACTGTTCTTTCTATGACAATATATTGAGACAAGCAACCCTCTCTGAAATGTCTGATACTGTAAAGTGGTCTGATGAAATGTTAAATGCTTTTGTCATGTTGAAATGTGCAATGGTTACCAGCCCGAGCCTCGGCCTCCCTGAATATGGCAAAATGTTTCACTTGTTTGCCAGGGAAAATTGCAGAACCATGGCAGGAGTACTGGCCCAGGAACATGGTGGGAGACTGCGCCCTGTAGTTTTTTTCTCAAAGATGGTCCCGGTGCAGGTTCAAGGCATGCCCGCGTGTCTCAGAGCTCTAGCGTCCTGTGCGATGGTGGTTGAGATGGCCACTTCTTTCACTCTGGGACATGACACTGCACTTCACACCACCCACAATGTGTCAATCCTGTTGAAAAATGTATATACACAGCACATGTCTGCTCAGAGGTTGAGCGAATATGAGGTGATTTTGCTGTCCAATCCAAAAGTGCACATCAAATATGCTTCTCCCACTGCAGGCCCAGCATCAATTTTAAACGCCCTTTTAGGATTAAAAAGAGAACAGGATGAGGTCATACTACAACATGACTGCATTAACCTCATTCACCAAGACACATCACCCAGGGCTAATTTATCTTCCACAGCACTACCAGACACACAGAATGTTTTTGTGGATGGTTCTTGCTCTAGGCCAAATGATCACACATACCATGCAGGGTATGCAGTTGTGCAGCTTCCAGATGTTATACTTGAGGCCAAGCCTATCCCATATCAATCAGCACAGGCTGCTGAATTAATTGCACTCACTAGAGCATGCCAGCTCTTTAAAGGTCAGGGCGTAAACATTTACACTGACTCGAAGCATGGGTAAGGAGTGGTACACGACTTTGGTGTGATATGAAGTAGGCGTGGCTTCGTGGCAGCAGATGGAAGAAACATTTCACATTCTTCTTTGGTAATGTCACTGCTAAAATCTATCCAGCTACCTAAAACACTGGCTATAGTACATTGCAGAGCACATACAGGCCAACAGACAGAGATAGCCAGGGGAAATGCTCTGGCTGACCTTGCTGCTAAACAAGCTGCTATCTCACAGACAGCAGATATCCAAATGGCTGATACCTGACCTATCCCCCATTTGAACAGTCACTCGCAGATCTCCAGGATTATGCATCAAATTATGAGTTAAGGGACTGGGATAAAAAGGGTGTGGAGAAAGATTTAAAAAAAATGGACTTCTCTACAAAGAGGGGAAACCATGTATACCAACAGCAAGTGCATCACTCTTCATCTCACAGTACCACAGAATAGGCCACGCAGGTATACAGGTCACGGCTGATCTTCTGAGTAGAGATTTTTTATATTTTCAAGATGGGTTGAACTTTTCGCGACCACAAAAGAAGATGCACAAACAGTAGTGAGGATCCTCACTCAGGAAATCATTTCTCGATGGGAATGCCCACTTCAAATAAACTCAGACAATGGTCCAGCTTTCATGGCCATAGTCTGCCAGGACTTGGTAAAAACTCTCAAGATAGAATGGAAGTTCCACATTCCCTACCACCCTCAAAGCTCAGGGATAGTAGAAAGAATGAACAGAACAATAAAAGACAAGATAAGAAAGGCCACAGAAGGAACCTTTGCCAACTGGAAAAAGGTCGTCCCAGCAGTCCTGGCAGAAATAAGAATGACCTCCTTCAAAACAAAAGGGTAATTCACCTTTTGAAGTTTTGATGGGTAGACCTTTCCCCACCCCATGGGCCAGAGCATCCTGATTGATAGAAAAGGGAGATTTAGACTTAATACAGGAAGAATATGTAAGAAAACTGGTTTAAACATTGAATACAGTCGAAAGAAATGTTGCTTGCACCTCTCCTTTTTCTTCACAGGAAGCTACTCACCCCTTCAAGGTGGGAGACACGTGGTGGTCCAACAGCTGAACAGAAATAAGAAGCAAGCCCCAGGAGCAGGAAGGAGACCTTGGATAAAGGAGGCCCTCAAGCAGAAGTCCAAGCTGGTGAAGGAGGACTTCCTGGGAAAGCAGGTCCGGCCAGAGAAGATGACCTCGCTTATTTCACCACAGACTTCTGGCAAGGCATTTTGCCTCCTGATCCTGATCTCTCTGATAGTGTTCCTGCCCACCTGGATCATCACTAACTGTATCTACCACCCTGAAGATTTGGGTGCAATTAAAAGTATCTGTGGGGACACACACACACACACACAAGAGAACATTACAGTGACACAAGCTAGAACAAAGAGAGAGATTGGAGATAGTTTTACTGCTAAGATGATTTTGCTAAAATTTAAGTATGCTTATGCTCAAAAATCAGGGTATGAAGAATGTTGGATATGTAGCAAATTACATCCTAGCACTGCCCGAATTCCCCTTTTGGCTGTACCTTTAAATATTTCCTCCTTCCTCAACGAGACTCCTCCTGTCTTCTTAACTAACATATCCACTCTGTACATAAATAACACTGTTACCTTTCCAATAGCAGGTAAAAATCATTCACCTGATTGGTGTTTTAATTTAGGGAATGAGATACAGACTAACCCCTCCATTTGTAGTAGGTCAATATTTAACATCTCCATGTGAGAACCTAGAGGCCAGTATACACCCCAGATACCCCCTCAAACACTGTGACAAAAGGGAATTGTTCTATAAACAAGATATGGCCTGGGCATGGTTTCCTTCTTGGACAGGATGGGGTATAGACATGATGAAAAGGTTGAATAATTATTCAAGTATATTGGATGAGATAATGGGGAGGAATTCAGATGACATGGCTATGTTAAACATAGAAAATAGAGCAATTAGAAAACAGCTAGAACTACATGAGTTAGCTATAGAAAGCATGACCTGCATAATTGCACGCATTCAATCTCCTGATGATAAGGTTCTATCCTACATGACATACATGAAGAATCATCAGGCAATCTCAGCCACAATCCCAAAGAAGTACTAGAACACTGGATAGAATGTAGAGATCATCTTATATGATCTAAGAGGGGATTGAAGGCATATTTAGCTTAACCACATCCATTTTACAATAATCAAGTTCCATTTTGTGTTTTATCCTGTATTCTATTTTACAGACAGCTGCATGTACTGTTCATTGTTCTTCTTATCTTTCCTTACTTTCCATTTCTTGTAAAGCACGTGATTTTCCAGAAATGATGCATTTGTTTAGTTTCGCTTTGACCATAAAATGTCTTTGTATCTGATTGGATAATATTGAATAATTTTCAGCGGGGCTGTGCTTTCTGAAAGCCCCCTTTAAATTAATCATGACAGGATAAAGATTTCAGATTTGCTCGGCGAGACTTTGTCATGGGTTTTTATCATTGTTTCAATGGGCTAATCTCACAGGCCTGTGGAGATTGTAAGGTACACCTTATGCAGAGTTATCGAGGGTCTAAAAATACCCCTAGACAATCTACATTTCCCAACAACCGGTGGATGTCCTACTGAGCTCTCCAGAGAACTTGATGCCCCGGATGCCTAGCAACTGGGTGCAGGAACATTGGGATCGGTTACAGATAGCCAAGCAGGTGGTGTTGGACAGGCACAAGAACTTGGTTGAGAACTCTGCCTTAGATAAACTGCTGTTGCAACTGGGGACCGGGTGTTGGTGAAGAATACCAAAAACGAGGCAGTAAACTGAAGCCTAAGTGTGACTGTACTCCATATTGGGTTGAACAACAGTCCTTTCCTCCAACTCCAGTATATAACATAGTCTCAGAGGGACCCAACCCCATTAGGAGATGCTTTCACTGCAACTTGCTGAGGCCCTGTGTGCTAAGTGGCAACTGCTCCACCAAACTAGCCAGAGGCAGAGAAGTGCTCGACCCTGGTCATGTCGTACCAGTGCAGGAGGTTCCTGAATGGGACCTCTCTCCTCTCGTGCTTGAGCTTCTGGCTTCTACAGACTTGGAAGCAGGAAGGCCCAGGACAGCGACTCTAGACAGTCCAGCATCTCCTGCAAGTTCCATAGACTGCCCAGGTGTGACTGAGGGCCTTGGGCCCAGGCGAAGGGGGCATGGTGGACCCAGTCGACCCTTATCGACTTGAAGCCACAACCAGAAGATGATTACTTGCGACACTATAGTTTGTCGTCCTCTGTGGTCTAACCGCAGGCAGCTCCTTGCAAAGTACTTTGATTATGTTGTTTAAACTTTTTCCTGGTGTGTTTTATCTATCTTTATCCATTGCATTTAAGTTATTCTTTTGTGTGTTACAATGCGAAGGACAGCAGCGGTCAAAGGGGGGGGGGGGGTTGTGAGTGTAGGCAGGTGCAGTCAATTTTCTCCACTGACTTTTCTCATAACTACAATACAGTCCTGCTATTGCATCTGGTCTCTGAATGTCTACTGCCGCTACGCTGCACCCCCCCACATTCTTTGGTACTTACCTGTCATGCTGCTGATCTTCACTCTTTTGAAGAGCTGCAAAGTCTTCAGTACAGAGATGAGGGTAAGGTGCCTTGCCCACAGTGTGCTATGGTCCTGCTGGCTTGCTGGCTGAAACCACAGAGTGCGGATTGGGATTAGGCATCTGGCACATATCCAAGGAGGCATCACCTTTAACACAGCAGCTGGAAGAGGACAGACCAGGAGGCACATCATCTGATGATATCAGAAAGGCACATGGCAGTGCGGGACCAGGCATGTAGCAGCAGATCAGCACAGCAGGGCAACACTGGATTCAAAGCAGTGCATTACACATAGTACATTCACATCGGTCGTTGCCCTCAAGGAGCTTACAATCGAAGGTTCATATCTCATATTCGTACATAGACATAATAGAGATAATTTGGACTGGATTCAATTGCCTAGCAGTATGGCTTTGGAGTGTGGGAGGAAAGCAGAGAACATGCAAATGTCATGCAGTTAGTATCCTGGTTGGGATTCAAACCAAGGACCATAGTGATGAAAGGCAGAAGTGCTAACCATTTAAAGGATAGGTTCACCTTAAGAGAAAAAAATAATAAAGGCACATTTTTTGCAGGTAAAATATATGTGCATTTATTATTTTTTTATGAAAAGAGCCTGCAGAGCATTGCCCCCCTTAAACAGCAGATTAGGGATGCAATGTCCACCTCCTGCAGACTATAAGCATAGCATAGCAAGTTACTTGAGAGCAGAAAGAATCCATGAACTACTAGAGCATTCACCAGCGCCTTCACAGCTCATTGAAAACTACAAGCCATCAGCCACAATGGATGATGGTACTTGTAGGCATTCAAAGGAAAATTGTGCTGTTTTCAAATAGTAACAGCAGGTACAGGGAGAAGATCCCGGCCCGCTGTTACAGTAAGGAGGGGGTAGTGGTGGGAGAGCTCCAGATGCTGGAACATGTTACATGTTCCACCTGTAGCACACTCTAGTGTGTGCTAGAAGTAGTGTTATGCCCTGTACACACGATCGGATTTTCCGCCGGAAAATGTGCGATCGGAGCTTGTTGTCGGAAATTCCAACCGTGTGTGGGCTCCATCGGACTTTTTCCATCAGAATATCCGACACACAAAGTTCGAGAGCAGGCTATGAAATTTTCCAACAACAAAATTCATTTGCGTAAATTCCGACCGTGTGTGGACAATTCCGACGCACAAAGTGCCACACATGCTCAGAATAAATTCCGAGACAGAACTGCTCGGTCTGGTAAAATTAGCGTTGGTAATGGATATAGCACTTTCGTCACGCTGCAATGTTTTAAATTGTATAATGCAGCGCACTCTCTTCTTCTTTATAATGCTAGAAGAATGAAGTTGTTTTGCTGCTCATATTCACACAGACTTCTCACAAACTTCTTTCTTTATTATTTATCGTGATTTCATGAATATAATATTTTGATTAGTCACATCTCCCGAAAATAATTTTTTTTTTCTTGTTTTTAGATTTTGTATTATTTTGTTTTAGTTTTTTAAATGCTGATCTCCTGTTATTTTTTTTATTTATTTTTTTTAACTCCAGAATAGTTTTGGGTGTGTTTTGTGTGTCAAGTTACCACAACACCATTATTATCTTGTATTATTTAATCTCAAGGAGGTTGCTTGGTTTTGGTGTCTCTTGTTAATTTCACATTGTATTTTTGAAATGTACCTGCCTCCTCACAAACTGTCCTTTTTGAAGGAAAACACATAGGCGAATATAATAGAAAAAAATTACCTTTATTAAGGGGTCATAACCAAAGAAAAAGGGAAGGCAACGCAGGAGAAACTGCTGAAATTGGCAAAGCTTTTGGCCCCCAGGGCACACATCAACTATTTTCATGCAAAATTGGTAGCCTGAGGAGTCCATATATAAGGGAGTACAATCTGGTCCAGAAGTCCAAGAGATCATGAACAGCAGCAGATGACATGTATGTCCCCAGGCTGTGGTCATACAAGAGCCTGCATCTTTTGCCAGACCAGAATGAACCCAGGCCATCACTCTCTGGTCTTCCTTAGACGCTTCCTTCCACGCTGTGGCTCTGGTGTTGGATGTGTGACAGGAGGAGGAAGAGGAAGACATGGAGGAGGAGGAGGACCATGGTTGAACTCACAAACCTGGTTTTGGCTTGTGAGATGGCCCCTCAACCCCTTATTTAGGGCTTGTAAGATGATATACTCACATATTAGGCATTGGCACCCCTCCATTTCCAGCATTTTGCAGGCTGTAATGTATGCAAAGTCCTCTTGAACACTGTGGGGGGGGGTTCTGAGGGCCGCAGTAGCCTTCCAAAATAGGCCATTTGCTGCCTCCTTCGTGTTATTCCTCTTCCTGCCACTTTTTGGTTGAAGGCGGAGGGGAGGGACCTGGGTATCGGGCAGGCTACTGGGCCTGGCCACCTCCTGGCTGCCACTTACCCTTGCCACCTCCTGGCTGAGACTTTCCTGTGTATGAAAAAGGGACATCGTTTTAGTTTTTGGTTCATCAATCACACACAATTTTCAGCTCATGACTGTTGCAAATTGAATGTTAATAAATAGAAAAGACTATCATTCTGAGCCCAGCATTTTTCATTCTTGTCCCAAACATTTGTGGCCACTATTGTCTATTGATATGTAAAACATTTTGTGAAATCAGAAATTAGTAATCAAAACTAACATAGATTTAACATCATTAATTTGACAAACAGAAATATTTTGAAGAATGCTATACCTGGCTCAAGCTGGGCTCCTCCACATGTTGCTGCCTGGAAGGCCCAGGCTGGGTGTCAGAAGCCTCAGCTGAGGTGGAAGGAAGCGTGGAGAGTGCTGGCCTGGGTTCAGTCTGGCCTGCCAGAAAATGCAGCCTGTCATAGTACCACAGCCTGGGGACATAAATGTCATCTGCAGCTCCTGATCTCAGGGAATCCTGGACCTTCTTGTGCTCCCCTAGATAAGAACACCTCATGCCGCCAATTAGGGCCTTTAAATAGGGGATGTCTGCCATGGGGATCACCGGCTTCACAAATTTCAGCAATTGATCCAGCGCTGCCTTCCTTTGGTTTATTGTTATAATGTGGGTGGTTTACCTGCCACAGACAGGGCAGCTCCCTGAACATATCAATGAATATTGGCATAAAGTCATGATCATTGACTAGATCCATTTTCTCTGCAAGACACAACACATGACAAACCCTAATGTCAGGCTAAAGTGTCCTAATCTTGTCCCAATATAGGCCTCAATCTATAAGCAGTATAGGCCCAAGTTTAAACGTTACCTTCATTATCACGATCAGCGCTTTCAATACTCCTTCCTCCGCTCACAGATCGTACGTACGACGCATGCGTGTTACGCTTTATATACACTGCGCATGCGTGAAACTCCACCCGCCCCTGACGTTCTTTCTAGTCTATTCCCCGCCCCTTCTTTTTTGGCGCAGTGGGAGAGCACATGGCGGAGACAGAGCAGGTGCGTGATAATTACAGCAACGAGGAGGAGGAGGAAAGCCCGAAGCCAGAAACGTCACAATCCCAGAGGAGAAGATTAAAGGCCTCAAATATGTCCTTTGTTGAGATGGTGGAGGTATTGAAAAGGGCCGACTATGACGGGAAGCATGGACCTTACCCAAACCCAAATGTGAGAAAGGACAAGATCATGGCGAAAGTTGTGAAGAGTCTGCACCGGAATTTTAGGGTACGACGATCCAAGGATCAACTGAGTAAGCGGTGGTCGGACCTCAAATTAAGGGAGCACAATCAGTATAGAAGGATCAGGAGAGTGCTGCAAAAAAGTAAGTAGTTGTCCTGTGTTCCTATTCTTTATTTTTATTACGTTTGTGCTGCTCCATGTGCTTTTCTTTACTGTTGTACATTTTAAAATGGCAACTTTTATGTTCATGGACACATTATTCGTTTGTAGGAAACATTGTTCGTTCGGCCACTAAAACACCATGTTTTGTCCAGATGCAGTTCAATACATTTTTTCTGCCCTACTTCTCTTAAAATAAGTTTGTTGTCTATATGGGTTTGTAACTAGAATGAAATGCAAACTAGATTCTGTGTAAGGAGAGGACACTCAGCAGCTGTTTACACATCTGGACACAGGAGCACCAGTGTGGGACAACAGAACACCTTTTATTAGGGGGCCCCACACAGGTGCTCCAGTGTATACTATAGGGGTGTCTCCATCTGTGAAGCTTGTACAAAACAGGTAAGTATTCAAGCTTGACAAAAGGACAGAAATATTTCTTCATCTTGGAACTCTTCCAAAAGAGACAATTGTACCCCACTTCCAAGCAATGTTTAATATTCCTATTTCTGGCCTCAAATATCTGTGCTAAGTATACCTATTTTTTTTCACATAGGAGAGAAAAGACTCGGAGGATACCACTCATCAGAGAAGACCACGGACCCCCCACCTCAGGAAGAAGAGGAAATCCCCCAAACCCAACCGGAGGAGGAGGAGGGAGACATTATCGAAATTGTCACCACAACAGGTGAGTGTCTGCGACCACAGGCTCAGGTAAGAGATGGATGCCTGCATATTTATAATACATGGTGTTTTTTAATGTTGTTATTTTAGGTGATCGTGATGTTGTGGAAGAGGAATGTAATTTCACAAATGAAAGTGCCCAGATCCTCATCGGGGAGATAATGGGGTGTAAAAAGGATTTAGAAAACATTAAGCAAAACATCAATGATGTTCAAAACAAAATGAAGAACATCATTGATGTTTTAGGGAGAATATAAAACACCCAGAAATCCCTAACTTATTCCAGTTTTATTGTTGTTTTTATGACATATTATAGAAAAGCCAAATTTTGAAGATGCACACCGTGGGGTTTATTTACTAAAGGCAAATCCACTTTGCACTACAAGTGCACTTGGAAGTGCAGTCGCTGTAGATCTGAGGGGGACATGCAAGGAAAATAAAAAACAGCATTTTTGCTTGTATATGATTGGATTATAAAATCAGCAGAGCTTCCCCTCATTCCAGTTCTTCTCCTCAGATCTAAAGCGACTGCACTCCCAAGTGCACTTGTAGTGCAAAGTGGATTTGCCTTTCGTAAATCAACCCCAGTGTGTCAACATGTGCTATCTGCCATCACGGGAGATCAATGTACGTGTTTTCTGGGTGCAACCCCTTCCTCAATAATAAAGTAGCTGAGAGGAAGGGGTTGCGCCCACAAAACACGTCCATTGATCCCCCATGATGGCAGCTAGCACATGTTGACATTCGGCAATTTGTGTGCATCTTCAAAATTTGGCTGTTCCAGGGGTGACATCACCCCATCTGCTGAACGCAATATCAAACACAGTTTATAAATACTCATGTCTGATATTGCCTTCACTTTCTATAAAAGTTGAACTTTGTAAGTTCCAGAGTTGTGTATTTTTTTATTGTTTAAAACATGCCTGTTTTACCTTAAAAGGCAATTTCTAATTATTAATGTGACCTAAAACATTGTTATACAAAAAACATGTTGGTTTGTTCAAAAACCCTTTTCTAAACGCACATGTGATTGTGCTTTGATTAAAAAGATTGATAATCAACAATGTGTGGCTTCTTCTTTCAATGCTCTAAAGCATTTTTTGGAGTATAAAGTTGTTGTTTTCAGTGACAATGGGGGTTATTTACTAAAGGCAAATCCACTTTGCACTACAAGTGCAGTTTCAGTGCAGTCACAAGTGCAAAGTGTATTTTCCTTTAGTAAATAACACCCAACAGTGCTTTCTAATTTTACATAATCACGCCATTTTCAGTACTCCCCAAATTTCGGTCATGGTCAGCTAAAAGAAAGCCAAGCAGTAAATCTAAGCAAATATTTGTTCAGTTTAAAATATATTTTTATTTTAAAAAAATGTCTCAGACATTGTCTGGCATATCAATTACCCCCCTACCCGCAAAGTATTCCATGTATCTTAGACAGACCTCACGGGCACTCTGGGGGGGCAAGCCAGGACGGCCAGTTTCAAGCGCCGTCAGGGTTGGTTCATTCTAAATTCCGGCCTCTGGCCCAACTGAGGCAGCATAGTTCACAGAATTTCTCCTTAAAAAATTGTGGAGAACACAGCAAGCCAGGATTATGTGATTGAGTTTATATTCCGCCATGTGTATGGGTGTAAGAAATAGGCAGAACCGGCTGGCCATTATTCCAAACGTGTTCTCCACCACTCTTCTGGCTCTGACCAGTCCGTAATTAAAAACCCTCTAGTCCGGGGTTAGGGTCCTCATTCGGAATGGCCGTATAAGATGGTCCCCCAGCGCAAACACTTCATCCTCAACGAAGACAAATGGGAGTCCTTCCGCATTGTCTTCTGGAGGTGGCAAGCCCAAGCTGCCATTCTGGAGATGCCTGTAGAACTCCGTGTGGGCAATGACTCCACCATCTGACATCCAGCCATTCTTCCCCACGTCCACATACAGGAACTCGTAAGTAGCCGACACCACCACCAACATCACAATACTATTGAACCCCTTGTAGTTGTAATAGTATGACCCCTGAGTTGGGGGGTGGGACTATGTGGACGTGTTTCCCATCAATTGCCCCGAGGCAGTTGGGAAAGTCCCACAGCTGGGCAAAGTGGGAGGCCACAGTCTGCCATTCCTGTGGGTTGGAAGGAAACTGTGGAGTCAAACAAGAAAAAAAAAATGTATCATTTTGCACATAAACATGGAAAGCAGATTAGACACAAACATTCATGGCCAACATCAGTATAACATCTATTTTAGGGAGTATTTAAAGACAAAAGTATAAGGTCCACCTATCAGATCCCCCCCATGGGCAATTTTAAAAAATTTAGGGGGGGGGGAGATGTTTTGGACAGGTAACCCTCTCCACTTCATTGAGAGATGAATGCCTAAATAATGTGTATTACTTTGGCCAGCCCCTCCTTACTTACACTATTGGCAGCCCACTGGACAGGTAAGAAGTGTCATAATACAAAGATATAAATACACACTGTACACATTTTAGCACATTTTTACATTCTGCTATTACCTATCAAGATAATAATAGGATACAAAAACTTTAAACAGTACCATTTGAAAGTATTCAGGCAGGCCCTTACACTACATGCTTTGGGTAATTCTTCCATAAATCTGACCACAAAAGAGGTAGCTATAGTGTGTATGGGTTTGGCAAAGTCAGCAGATAGAGGACTGGTATCAGCTGAGTTAGCAGTTGGGGGGGAGGGGGGGTTCCAAATGATTTTGGGACCCCAAAAAAAAAAAAACCTGGGCTTGTGTCAAAGTAAGAACCCCAACACCAAGCCCCCGCACAGCACATACTCTACGATGAGTACATACATGCAACATGGCTAGTAAACGGTCAGCTAGTCAGAACGAAGTAACAGAACGCACTGAAGAACGACCTGAAAATCAGTAACGAACGCACTGAAGTACAGATACAAAACCCACAAGCACAAACTGAACACCACAAATACGATCTGAAAACCACGAGTCTGAAAAAGCGCGAATCATCTCTCAAACTTTTACTAACATGAGATTAGCAAAAGGAGCCCAAAGGGCGGCACACTTGGTACTGAACTGCCCTTTTATAGTCTCGTCGTACGTGATGTACGTCACCGCGTTCTTGACGTTCAGAAATTACGACAACTTTGTGCGACCGTGTGTATGCAAGACAAGTTTGAGCCAACATCCGTCGGAAAAAACGATGGATTTTGTTGTCGGAATGTCCGATCAATGTCCGACCGTGTGTACAGGGCATTAGAGTTTAGAGTAGGTAAATTTAGTTTAGCTCAGGGCTAAGCCTGAGCTATGGAATATGGGTCAGGGTTAACTAGAGTGTAGGGCTGAGTAACTCATCCTGGCAGCTCTCTGGTGCCTCCCCCTGGTTTAGAGGGTTAGAGAACCTTAGTGGGTGGAGGTTAGGAGGATCTGCATTGAATATTTATGGAGCCTCAGCCAATCTCCAGAGGCTGGCTGGAAGGGGGCTGAAACCACTCCATAAATACACATAGGCCATGCCAGCAAGGGAGTTGGGTGGAAGATGGAGACACAGTGCTGAGGAGGCTGTCGGTAGCCCTTCAGTTGTGCCCCCTAGTCTGGGGGGGGTGTCCTGCCTTGGGCCAGGGCTCAGGTGCTGGAAGGATCCTACCATAACACATGGGAGGAAGCCCTTCCTGAAGGCACCGAAGCAAGAGAGGACAGCGTGAGTTTATCAGCACTGCTGGGGACTAACAAGGGGGAGACTGCCACATGTAGCCAGTCTCCCTGAAGATGGCGGTGTGCTTAAGTCTTCATCCTTTCCTGAGAGATCTCCTGAGTCAGCCGGGTGGGCTGGTGAATTTGGAAAAGTTAGCCTGGAGGGCTAGTGAAAGGGGCAGCTGCAGCCAGGTGGGTTGGCAGCATCTGAAGAGGTGGTGCTGGGATCAGTAGCCACAGAAGAGAAGTCCAAACTGCTCACTGTAATTTTTGATACACCACAAGGGGCTACAAGTTCCTTCCTGTAAAGGGCCTGTAAAGGGCCATTTCTATATCTGACTGAGAGCCAGTCAGATCAACAAACAATAATTCAGCTGGCCACATTCACACCTCTGGCCAGGGAAGCTCTGCTCTCCTAGTCCCAGCCTCCCATAGAAATATTGTGAGCTGCCAAGTGAGAGGCGGGGCAGGGCCAGTGCCACCTGACTAATGGTACTCCTGCCTGCTCTGATCAATCCCCCTTTCCTCCACCCACAGCATGGTAAACAAAAGAGAAGCTCAAGCAGCCAGCTAGGTAGGCAGTCACTGGAGGGTTGTAAAGGCACGCTGCATATCCATCTAATTTGCTGGCAATTCCTAGCGCTCCAGTGACAGCCAGCAAGTAAGGCAGATGTGCAGCATTGGCTTGTGACAGCTGCGGGGGGAGGTGCTTGAGCCCAGCACCCTACTGATCCAATGGGGCCTGGGACCCATATGGGTATGGCTGCACCCCCCCTGTTGACGACCCTGTGTACATGCTGCTCTTATACAAGCTGAAGCCCGGGTGCACAAATCCTAAAGCTCTCTTTAGATTTAGGCCAATTTGTCTTACCCATTATGCCCATTACGTAACCACTTGTCGACCAGCTGCCGCAGTTTTACTGCGGCAGAATGGCACGGCTGGGCGAAACGACGTTATGTAACGTCGCTTCGCCCTGTGGCCACTAGGGGCGCATGCCCACTGCTCGCTCCCAAAGACGATGCGATCGCTGCTGACCCACCAAGAACTGGTATCTGTGTGTGTAAACACAGTTTCGGGTTCTCTGAGGGGAGAAGTGACTGATCGTCTGTTCATACAAAGTATGAACACCGATCTGTCATCCAACCTAGACAGTCCCCTCCTTCCCTCAGGTACAACACAGAGAGGGGCCACAATTAACCCCTTGATCGCCCCCTAGTGGTTAACCCCTTCCCTGCCAGTGACATTTTTACAGTAATCAGTGCATTTTTATAGCACTGATCGCAGTATAAATGCCAATGGTCCCAAAAATGTACCAAAAGTGTCCGATGTGTCTGCCATAATATCGTAGTCACGATAAAAATCGCAGAACGCCGCCATTACTAGTAAAAAAAAAAAAAATAAATAAAAATGCCATAAAGCTATCCCCTATTTTGTAGACGCAATAATTTTGGGCAAACCAATTAATATACACTTATTGCGATTTTTTTACCAAAAATATGTAAAAGAATACATATCGGCCTAAACTGAGGTAAAAAATATTTTTTTTATATATTTTTGGGGAATATTTATTATTGCAAAAAGTTAAAAAGATTGCTTTCTTTCAAAATTGTCGCTCTTTTTTTGTTTATAGTGCAAAAAATAAAAAAAAACGCAGAGGTGATCAAATACCACCAAAAGAAAGCTCTATTTGTGGGAAAAAAGGACGTCAATTTTGTTTGGGTGCAACGTCGCACGACAATACAATTGTCAGTTAAAGCGACGCAGTGCCGAATCGCAAAAAGTGCTCTGGTCAGGAAGGGGGTAAAATCTTCCGGGGCTGAAGCAGTTAAACTTGTGAGCATTAAGCTTCTACTTGTGTAGCCAGACTGGAAACTAAAACAGTAATTTAGGTCATACCAAGGTACTAGGTTGTTTTTTTAATTCAAATCTATATGAATAATATTATGTGGAAACAATTACTGCGCTACCAGTGTTGAGAATAAGCTGCTGGCACCACAATAAGACTAATTGCATGTGAGTATAGTGAAAAGAATGTGCAGCGCTATTTGGACATATAAACCCCCAGATGTGAACCTAGAGAAAAATGAACAGACACATCTAAAATTGTGCAACAATTACAATAGTACTTGAACCAAGAAGTGTAAGTACAAGTGTAAGGACAAATACATTGTATACAAGCCAAACAATACAGATATGCCAGAATCAAAGATAACATGAATCAAGTGCCATCATGATAACCAGCTAAACTAAATATAGGCACATATAACAATAGGCACACATAACAATTTGTAAAGTGCACGTGCTGTATCTGTGAATGTTCAGATTAACGAAAACAAATTGTAACACAGTGACAAGTCCAGCATTAATCGATATCAAGATGTGCTCCGCAGAGCAAACTCTGGTAAGATGTCTGTAGATCTTAATATGCTACTAAAAATTGCTATATATTGTATTGCTTGGTTTTCTTTGACACTACATTTTACAGTATAATTTAGTGCTCTGAAATTTGTTTTATTCTACAACTTTTTCAGACATGGCAGCGGATTCAGTAAAACAAAAAAAATAAATAAAACTGAGAACAAAAGTGAAGTCATAGCCAAAAGCAACCAATCAGGATTTATACACACATATCCTTTTGTAGTGAACAATACAACTATGCATCAAATTATATAAAGTGCAATCAATATACACTCACTGGACACTTTATTATTAGGTAAACCTGTTCAATTGCTTGGTAACACAAATTGCTAATCATCCAATCACATGGCAGCAGCTCAATGCATTTAGGCATCTAGATGTGGTGAAGACGACGTGCTGAAGTTCAAACCGAGCATCAGAATGGAGAAGAAAGGGGATTTAAGTGACTTTGAACGTGGCATGGTTGTTGGTGCCAAACAGGCTGATCTGAGTATTTCAATAACTGCTGATCTACTGGGATTTTTACGCACAACCATCTCTAGGGTTTACAGAGAATGGTCCAAAAAAAAAAAAAAAAAAGAGAAAATATCCAGGGGGCGACAAATGCCTTGTTGATGTCAGAGAAGAATATGTAGACTGGTTTGAGATGAAAAAAGGCAACAGTAACTCAAATAACCACTCCTTACAACCAAAGTATGCAGAATACCATCTCTGAACGCACAACACATCGAACCTTAAAGCAGGTGCCACTTCTGTCAGCTAAGAATAGGAAACCGAGGAAACCGCGGCTACAATTCACCCAGGCTCACGAAAAGTGGACAATTAAAGATTGTAAAAATGTTGCCTGTTCTGAGGAGTCTCAATTTCAGCTACGACATTCAGATGGTAGGATCAGAATTTCACATAAAAAAACATGAAATCAAAGCTTCATCCTGCCTTGTATCAATGGGTTAGGCTGGTGGTGTAATTGTGTGGAGGATGTTTTCGTGGCACACTTTCGGCCTCTTAGTACAAATTAAGCATCATTTAAATGCCACGGCCTAACCAAGTATTGTTGCTGACCATGGCAAATCCTTTTATGACTACAGTGTACAGTGTACCCATCTTCTGATGGCTACTTCCAGCAGGATAATGCACCATATCACAAAGCTCAAATCATCTCACCACTGGATTCTTGAATATAACAATGAGATCACTGTACTCCAATGGCCTCCACAGTCACCAGATCTCAATCCAAAAGAGCACCTTTGGAATGTGGTGGAATGGGAGACTCGCATCATGGAAGTGCAATCGACAAATCTGCAGCAACTGCGTGATGCTATCATGTCAATATGGACCAAAATCTCTGAGGAATGTTTCCAACACCTTGTTGAATCTATGCCACAAAGAATTGAGACAGTTCTGAAGGCAAAAGGAGGTCCAACTCAGTACTAGCAAGGTACCTAATAAAGTGGCCAGTGATTGTAAATAGTTCAATAAAAAAGTCGACAGATCATGTGTATAAGCTGTGATAATACTCCGCAATTTGTGTTCCACCACCTAATTGCACACCAGCTCCTTACCGGATTCAAATGGCCTCCCAAACATGAAAACGCCTTCACTAATATTCAGCCTGAACTCAAATAATACTGTACATGGACAATCCAAGGTACATAGGAGGAAATAAACAAACTGGAAAGTGTGATACCATTAAACCCGCCAGTTCATACTTCCCTGAAGATGACCTGTATTCTGAAATGCACTGTGACAGGGTTTGGTTGTAGCGTCATTACGCACGCTGGTTCGAGCGGTGTGCTGTTAGCTATTATATGTTTGGGATTACATTTTTATTTTATTTTTTTTGCTTTTAATAAACTGGCACTTATACAATTTATGTACATAAATAAGCAAAAACAGCCAATTACATCCAGCAAAATTCCTGAGGGCGGATTAGCTAACAATCAATGCACTGACACAGCCATGTTTTGAAAAAATGCTCTTTATTCAGACCACAAACTTGCAGGTTACTCAACAAAAACATATTCTTGTTTAACAGTCCAATCTTTTACAGTATTTGTGAACACACTTCAATAATCCTAGTTCAGCAAACAGGAATACATGGCTCAAAATACTTATTTTCTTAAAGAATGTTTTATAACTTTTCTAATTCTTTTATTTGGCTGTCACTTGATCACACATCTTTATAAGTCCTTCTTAAACACAGCAGGGGGCGGACCTAATTACTTACACATAGTGGTGAAGGCTGGCCATAGATGATGCGATTTTTGCTTGATTCCCCCCATCAACACGTACCTCCTGTGGAAATATTGTGTTCTGTCTGTGGGGTCACCACATGAGCAGCCGTCACTGCCGGGAGAGCACAGTGATTATTGCTAGCAGCTATAGCCGCTGGCAATAATAGCATGTTAGAAATCCGACATGGTGGTTGACTTAGGCGGATCAACTTGGGTACAATTAGGGTGCCCATATATGCATCAAATCTTGGCCAGTTCAGCTGGAATTAGAAACCATCTATGGCCGACTGAAGTAACGTGTTTGTGGCATACATCATAGACAGCAGGTGTGTGGAACTGTCACAGAAGGCTGGCGGGATTACTGACACAGCAGGCAAGTGACCTAACATCACACACATAGAGGGAGCCTCGCTTTCAAAACCGAAGCTGGTTCTGGAACACAGCACACACAGATGGGGAAATTACTGCCCCACTGTGTGTGATGTAATCTCACCCACCAGCCTGCTGGGACATAATCCCACTTACTACCTGCACACTGTTCACCCACTGTGTGATGTGGGCCACAGATGAGAAAAAATTTACACCATTTGCGTAAGCCCATACTACACCAAGAAAAGCTGAGAAGGGAGCGAAGCCACACAACTGACCACAGGAGATACAGGTACGCCGAGCGGAGTAAGCAGAGCCCCTGCAGGATGGGACCAAGGCAAACCGGGAGTGGGACTGCCATTGCTGTTTGGACTGGAGTAGACTGAAGGAACCACCTGGCATGGAGAGAGACTGGCACTGTGACTCAGGAGGGGACATGTTAAGGAGGTTTCATCATCTGTGCTGCTGCATACTGCTGTCCGTGTCACTTTGAGAGTCAACTTCATGTGGGTATGCCTGCCCATTGAGTCCTGTCCCTGAGCTACTTACTTACTATATCGAAAAGAAAATAAGAAATATGTTTTTTTGCATTAATAGCTAATATCACATTGCTAATTCCATATTGTACTTGTTTGTAGCCTAAATACTGATATTTGCACTTAAAACTGTAATTTTGTAACTTTCGGAAATGTCAGTAAAAACTTGGCTGTGCCAGTAAATTTGTGTCATGTCAATACATTTCTGGTGCGTTAGCAACACTGTTTTTAGAAAGGTTACACAATCTTCCATCATAACACAAGCATATTAAACACAAACATATTCAACTTCTAATTCCCTAGATGCTTTGTGTGTCTTCCTTGTGCAATTATTTTCCCAGTATCTTTATTTACTAAATCCACAGTTGCAAAGGCCAAGGTTTTTCCTTGCTTCAAAACCTGTGCAGTGATGAGTATTGATTCCCCAATTTTAGCAGCATTCATATACCTTAAACAAAAATAAAAGATTCTCATTAGCCGTAGGTATATCAACACGTTACCTAGATGTAGCATGATCATTAGAAGTAATTAAATAAGTATGGGATTGATGTTATGAATAATACAGCATTAGATAATTCAGACATTAAACTTCCAGGCTTATCTATTAAAAACAACTCTAGACACAGCCAAAAAATATATATTTATATGAACATGCTGGAAATGTGTAAAAATAGATTGTGGTTAAAATGTTCTGCAATGACCCCTACCTATTAACTGGACAGAATAACTAGAAGAATGTGTGTTTTCAACAAAAGTAATACTGTAGCTTCATAATAGGGAGATGACGGAAGTGGTTATGTGAACTCCAGCACATAAACAGGAAAATCTTGTGAGCAACTATGGTAAGTGTCCCAAAATTAACTAAAAATTAACAGAACTATATACACACACACACACACACACACACACAATAAATGTATTACGGTGAATACAATTAATTGTGTGCCACGCTTCACCATTAAATGAGAAAATTATAAATGTATAAAATTGTATCCTAAAAAAAATAGCAATATTTAAATGAACAGCAATATTTAAATAAAGATATCCATAAAAAAAAAAAATCACTATATGCTCCTATTCATAGTCTGAATTGAAAGTAAGTCTGTCCGTGCTCCACACATACTAAGAAGTGAACGTGATCAAAATATATACGCAATGTGAAAAGTGCAATCAAAATCCAAAAAAATTGTTCAAAATGATAATGAAGGTGACTATCTCTTTAACCACTTCAGGCCCGGACCATTATGCTGCATAAGGACCAGAGGACTTTTTCCAATTTGGCACTGCGTCGCTTTAACTGCTAATTGCGCGGTCATGCAATGCTGTACCCAAACGAAATTTGCGTCCTTTTCTTCCCACAAATAGAGCTTTCTTTTGATGGTATTTGATCGCCTCTGCCGTTTTTATTTTTCGCGCTATAAACGGAAAAAGACCGAAAATTTTGAAAAAAAATGATATTTTCTACTTTTTGTTATTAAAAAAATCCAATAAACTCAATTTTAGTCATACATTTAGGCCAAAATGTATTCGCCCACATGTCTTTAGTAAAAAAAATGTCAATAAGTGTATATTTATTGGTTTGCGCAAAAGTTATAGCGTCTACAAACTAGGGTACATTTTCTGGAATTTACACAGCTTTTAGTTTATGACTGCCTATGTCATTTCTTGAGGTGCTAAAATGGCAGGGCAGTACAAACCCCCCCCAAATGACCCCATTTTGGAAAGTAGACACCCCAAGGAAATTGCTGAGAGGCATATTGAGCCCATTGAATATTAATTTTTTTTGTCCCAAGTGATTGAATAATGACAAAAAAAAAAAAATTACAAAAAGTTGTCACTAAATGATATATTGCTCACACAGGCCATGGGCATATGTGGAATTGCACCCCAAAATACATTTAGCTGCTTCTCCTGAGTATGGGGATACCACATGTGTGAGACTTTTTGGGAGCCTAGCCGCGTACGGGACCCCGAAAACCAATCACCGCCTTCAGGATTTCTAAGGGTGTAAATTTTTGATTTCACTCTTCACTGCCTATCACAGTTTTGGAGGCCATGGAATGTCCAGATGGCACAAACCCCCCCCCAAATGACCCCATTTTGGAAAGTAGACTCCCCAAGCTATTTTCTGATGAGTATTTTGCAGCTCTCATTTGTTTTTGAAAATATAGAAAGACAAGAAAAAAAATTTTTTTTTTTCTTTTTTCAATTTTCAAAACTTTGTGACAAAAAGTGGGGTCTGCAAAATACTCACTATACCTCTCAGCAAATAGCTTGGAGTGTCTACTTTCCAAAATGGGGTCATTTGGGGGGGGGGGGGGGGTTGTGCCACCTGGGCATTCCATGGCCTCCGAAACTGTGATAGGCAGTGAAGAGTGAAATCAAAAATGTACGCACTTAGAAAGCCTGAAGGCGGTGCTTGGTTTTTGGGGTCCCGTACGCGGCTAGGTTCCCAAAAAGTCTCACACATGTGGTATCCCCGTACTCAGGAAAAGCAGCAGAATGTATTTTGGGGTGTAATTTCACATATTCCCATGGCATGTTTGAGCAATATATCATTTAGTGACAACTTTGTGCAAAAAAAAAAAAAAAAAAAAAAAAAAATTTGTCTCTTTCCCGCAACTTGTGTCACAATATAAAGTATTCCATGGACTCGACATGCCTCTCAGCAAATAGCTTGGGGTGTCTACTTTCCAAAATGGGGTCATTTGGGGGGGGTTTGAGCTGTCCTGGCATTTTATGCACAACATTTAGAAGCTTATGTCACACATCACTCACTCTTCTAAACACTTGAAGACAAAGCCCCTTCTGACACCTTTTGTTTACATGAAAAAATTATTTGTTTTTGCAAGAAAATTACTTTGAACCCCCAAACATTTATATATTTTTTAAAGCAAATGCCCTACAGATTAAAATGGTGGGTGTTTCATTTTTTTTTTTCACACAGTATTTGCGCAGCGATTTTTCAAACGCATTTTTTGGGGAAAAAACACACTTTTTAAAATTTTAATGCACTAAAACACACTATATTGCCCAAATGTTTGATGAAATAAAAAAGATGATCTTAGGCCGAGTACATGGATACCAAACATGACATGCTTTAAAATTGCGCACAAACGTGCAGTGGCAACAAAATAAATACATTTTTAAAAGCCTTTAAAAGCCTTTACAGGTTACCACTTTAGATTTGCAGAGGAGGTCTACTGCTAAATGTACTGCCCTCGATCTGACCTTCGCGGTGATACCTCACATGCATGGTGCAATTGCTGTTTACATTTGACGCCAGACCGACGCTTGCGTTCGCCTTAGCGTGAGAGCAGGGGGGACAGGGGTGCTTTTTTTTTTTTTTTTTTTTTTTCCTTTATTATTTTTTTGCTTTTTTATCTTATTTTTAAACTGTTCCTTTCATTTTTTTTTTTTTTTATCATTTTTATTGTCATCTCACGGAATGTAAATATCCCCTATGATAGCAATAGGTAGTGACAGGTACTCTTTTTTGAAAAAATTGGGGTCTATTAGACCCTAGATCTCTCCTCTGCCCTCAAAGCATCTGACTACACCAAGATCGGTGTGATAAAATGCTTCCCCAATTTCCCAATGGCGCTGTTTACATCCGGCGAAATCTAAGTCATAAAATGCTCGTAGCTTCCGGTTTCTTAGGCCATAGAGATGTTTGGAGCAACTCTGGTCTCTGATCAGCTCTATGGTCAGCTGGCTGAATAACCGGCTGCATTCTCAGGTTCCCTGTTGAGACAGGAGAGCCTGAGAAAAACACGGAAGACGGTGGGGGGCATTCCCTTCCACTGCTTGTAAAAGCAGTCTAGAGGCTAATTAGCCGCTAGGATTGCTTTTACATGAAAGCCGACCGCTGGCTGAAAAGAATGATACCAAGATGATACCTAAACCTGCAGGCATCATTCTGGTATAACCACTCAAAATCGTGAATGGCGTACCTGAAGACAAAAAAATGGTTAACAATAAAACACAGTAAACAGTAAAGTATAAAAAATTGCATACCTGAAAAGCAAACATGATAAAACATAATAACAATAAGACATTGCAGAATAGAATACAGTAAAAAAGAGCAGAACAATAGAGAGAGAATAGAGAGAGAGAGAACAATAAAACGACAACTATTTTTTTTTATTTTATATTTTTTTTTGTGTTTTTTTTTTTTTTTTTTACACTGTTTTTGTAACTGTAACTTTTATAACGGTAACCGGTTCCAGGTTCGGGTCTCTCAAAATGCCATGGCATCTTCTGAGACCCTGTGAAAGTGTGCCTAGTCTGTGCAATGCTGTACCCTACGCTAATACTCAACTAGTGTATGGTAGCGTTCAAAACATTCACCAATGCAAAGACCAGGATTGTTAGGACAGGAGGGACAATAATAGCGGGTGTCACGCCTATATCTGTGCTTGCTGCAGACACAACATCTTTTTTGGGGGGGTTCGTTGGGTAGGGGTACTCGGGAGGACATAAAGAAAATGCCTCTCATGCAGCCGACTGCATTTGGTTGGGGATGTGAATGGGGGAAGTACGGGTGCTGCAGAAGTGGTGGGTTCCCAATTAGGATTGGCGAATGCAGCAGGAAGGGCACTATGGGCCTGTGTTTGTCTTCTTGGTGGCAGCGGGACACTACTTGTGCTTGCCACCTCACCAGCTTGAACTGCACTTATGGGACTCGCCACGTCACCAAGTGTTACTGCAGTGCAGGTTTGACTATGACCGGGGTGTACTAGGCTGCTGGCGCTTGCCAGTTCACCAAAACGCTACCAAAAAAACTGTTAGCGATCGCAGGGATCAGGCCTGACTCTGCGAACGCTGCAGTTATGCGTTTAGTGTTTTGTAAGTGACAGTGATCGATCGATCGATACTGCACTTGGGTGGGCTGGGCTGGGCCGGGTCGGGCGGAGGGGCAAAAACCAGGTCCTAGCAGGTATCTGGGCTGATCCCGCTAACACTGCGTTTTTGGGAACCCTAAACTGCTGGGGACACTAGTATAGATCTGATCGGATCAGATATTGATCCGTTCAGATACTATACCACTAAGGGAGGCGTATGCTGCGTGCGTGGGTGTTAGCGGTACTGGCCCTAACCTGACGCTGCCTGGGGCTGGTGCTTGCCAGTTCACCAAAACGCTACCAAAAAAACTGTTAGCGATCGCAGGGATCAGGCCTGACTCTGCGAACGCTACAGTTATGCGTTTAGTGTTTTGTAAGTGACAGTGATCGATCGATACTGCACTTGGGTGGGCTGGGCTGGGCAGGGCGGAGGGGCAAAACGCAGGTGCTAGCAGGTATCTGGGCTGATCCCGCTAACACTGCATTTTTGGGAACCCTAAACTGCTGGGGACGCTAGTATAGATCTGATCGGATCAGATATTGATCTATTCAGATACTATACCACTAAGGGGGGTGTACGGTGCGTGCGTGGGTGTTGGCGCTAACCTGACGCTGCTTGGGGCTGGTGCTTGCCAGTTCACCAAAACGCTACCAAAAAAACTGTTAGCGATCGCAGGGATCAGGCCTGACTCTGCGAACGCTGCAGTTATGCGTTTAGTGTTTTGTAAGTGACAGTGATCGATCGATACTGCACTTGGGTGGGCTGGGCCGGGCGGAGGGGGCAAAACGCAGGTGCTAGCAGGTATCTGGGCTGATCCCGCTAACACTGCATTTTTGGGAAGCCTAAACTGCTGGGGACGCTAGTATAGATCTGATCAGATCAGATATTGATGTGTTCAGATACTATACCACTAAGGGAGGCGTATGCTGCGTGCGTGGGTGTTAGCGGTACTGGCGCTAATCTGACGCTGCCTGGGGCGACGCATATCACCGTCGGGCGATCAGGGGGCTAAACCTTTATTAGGTAATAAACGGCGGGTGCCCTGACACTATAAAAAATAAACAAACTAACCAGCGTCACCCGTAACGGTTATACGGTGATCAGTGGTGAAAGGGTTAACTAGGGGGCAATCAAGGGGTTAAAACATTTATTAGGTAGTATATGGGGGTCCCTGTCGCTATAAAACGCTGACGGCGAACCTAAATATTTACGTCCCTAACTAGCGTCACCAGCGACACTAATACAGCGATCAGAAAAATGATCGCTTAGTGACACTGGCGACGGGGGGTGATCAAGGGGTTAAAACTTTATTAGGGGGTGTTAGGGGGGTACCCTAGACCTAAAGGGGGCTAATACTAACTGCCCTAACACAGTAACTGTCACAAACTGACACCATGCAGTAATCAGAAAAAAAAAATAACTGGTTGGTGTCAGTGTGACACGGGGGGGGAGGGGTGATTGGGGGGTGATCGGGAGGCGATCGGGGGTGGGGTGGGTTGGGGGTGTAAAGTGTGCCTGGCATGTTCTACTGTGTGTGTTTGTGCACTTACATTACAGTCTTCTCTCCTCGGTGCCGGAACGGAAACTGCCGAGCCGAGGAGAGATGACATCACATCCTTTGCCTGTGTGTACTACACACAGGCAGGGGAGGATTCTCATTGGCTGGGAGCGATCGCGAGGGGGGGGGGCCACGATCGGATGGCCTCCCCCTCATCTCTGATCGCTGCCAGACCAACGGCGACCGCCTCAGGCACCGGGGGGGGGGGGTCCGATAGGACCCCCCGCCCGCGGGAAGGCAATCACGTACCAGGTACGTGATTTTGCCTTCCCGTGCCATTCTGCTGATGTACATCAGCGTGAGGCGGTCGTCAAGTGGTTAAGTGACTTCCAAACAGCTTCCACAGTTTTTGATCACATTCACACCTTAGTATGTGTGGTGCACGAAAAAACTTTTATATAGTGGTGAATTGCAGCACACAATTAATTCATTGTATTATGTGAATTCCAGCATCTCCAAAATTATACTATTTTTCCTATGCTTCCTATATGTATTGCACCATCTTGTGGCTGAAGCAGATATTTATGTCTTTACATTACAGCAGATATTTATGTCTTTTCATTACAGCAGATATTTATGTCTTTACATCTGTAGGGAACATGTAGGGCATATTTTCCTGGGTCCCAGGGATGCCTACCTGTTCTTTGAAGTTAAGTTTCATATTGTACTTTTTGGGTAGCCCAAAAGTTACCTTTAAAGTGAATCTGTACTCACTACATCTGCTGTAAGCTGGCATTAGCATGTGATGTGCACCCAGTGGTGCCTGCATATATCTTCAACAGCACCCTGAAATCCTTAGATTTGAGACATGCAGATATCAAGTTTATAGTTGCCACTTAGCCCCATCCTCACCCACAGGTATCTACTGGTACATCATTATCATGGGCTTCAAAACAGACTAATAGAGAACCACCACAGGAGGTTGGATTAAGGTCCAAGTTTAACTAATAATATCACTAAATGCATATAAGAGCAAATCACGTTCTTTGTACCTGTACTAACATGCATTAATACCAGTTTATGCTAAAATGTGGTGAGTGTACCTTTCAAGGTGACAATTGCTAAATAATGGTCAGATCAAGAAACATCACATTTTTGAGTGTTTTTACTTGTCTAGATGCACCATAAGAAAAAAAAAAAAAAAAAAAGAAAAGGAAGCAGCAAACAGGATGGAGTTTCCTGGTTGATCAGTATTTCAGAAATAATATTGGTTTCTGAGGAATACCATGCACCCTTATCCAGGTTAACCTTGTGTGTTTATGTAGCAATCTTTATTGCTAAATAAATACCGTATTTATCGGCGTATAACACTCACAGGCGTATAACACACACATTAACTTTAAGAGGGAAGTTTCAGGAAAAAAAACTTAAATTTTAAATAAGGTGGAACTTTGAAGCAAAATAAGGGTCAGTGCCCATCTGCAGCCTCACAAGTGCCATCAATGCAGCCTCATCAGTCCACATCAGTGCAGCCTCACCATTGCCATCAATGCAGCAGCCTCACCATTGCCATCAATGCAGCAGCCTCACCATTGCCATCAATGCAGCAGCCTCACCATTGCCATCAGTGCAGCAGCCTCACCATTGCCATCAGTGCAGCAGCCTCACCATTGCCATCAGTGCAGCAGCCTCACCATTGCCATCAGTGCAGCAGCCTCACCATTGCCATAAGTGCAGCCTGATCGATGCTCATCTGCAGCCTAGAGGGGACAGGGAGGGGGGCGGGACGAGCACCGACAGATTACATACAGTGAGAATCTCCTATGATAGAACAGTGGTCCAATGGTGGCCCAGGAGACGGGACTTCCTATTACAGAGGTCGCCAAGTAGACAGGAGATTCTCAATGTATGTAATCTGACGGCGCTCGTCCCGCCCCCTCTCCCTGTCCCCTCCGAGGAAGGTAAAATTGAAGTATCGGCGTATAACACGCACGCGCTATTTGCATCCAATTTTTCAGGGTGAAAAAGTGCGTGTTATACGCCAATAAATACAGTAACTGTAAAGTGATCTGACAGATATTTACATGTGCATCTATTCCTTAGGAAGAGAACAGATTCATGAAACGCGTCGAGTTTTAGGATGCATTTTTCTATTGAATTATGTATTGATTCTTGGAATATTTTATCACGTATAAAAATGTATTGTTCTGGAACCACTACAAATCAGATTGCTATTATTTTATCTGTGTTCTATGTAATGGAATGAGACTTGTATTCATCTATCAAATAAATTGTCAATCATGAATACTATTTATTTAGTGGCTGTGTGTTTTGCATCTCATATAAAGTCCCAGGGCATGGAGGTGCACCACCGGGGGCATCAGACCACAGATTTTATTAAAATTTTTATATTCGGCGCTGTGCATGAAAGCAACATCTCTGCTCTCTTTCCTCACTAGCTCAGTGGCAGCAGCTTGAGCCATTGGCTCCTGCTGCTGTCAATCACAGAGAGTGATTAAAGGTCACACAGACTGCGGCTCATGATTAACCCCGCACAATAGACCCATAGCAAAAGGCTCACTATGGGGGCACTCAGCAAGGGGGGGCAGAAGCACCAGCAGGGGGCCAGAGAAGAGGATTGGGGCTCCTTTAAGGGATGTTAGCATCTTGAACTCTTGTTGTGCAGGTATTAGACTCACTGTGATAACATCCACAGTGGAAAAGTTATAAATTCCCGAATGCAAAATGATTCTTAACTCTTTACTACTGGCTAAACCTAAATTCCAGATAAATTTAATGCAGGAGCAGTTTTCTTCCTGGTAATATACTCCAACAAATTGGCAAATTTTTAAAATATAGAATATAAAAACCTAAAAGTATTAAAAAAAAATACAAAAATGCATACATACGTAATATTCATGTCCACACTAACACCTGGAGCTCCTCGGTCTGTGTTTAACAGGGCAACTGTGGAAACCATATCCACCAAGGTAGCAGTCAGGCCTCCGTGTAACGTACCACCACGGTTTGTGTGATCCTCATCAACTTTCATTTCACAGACCAGCTTTCCGGGACTTGCAGATACAATTTGTAGCTGGAAAATGTAAAACAATTACAAAAAATGTGTACATTTGCTAGCTTAAAAGAAACACTTTATACTTTTTATTACCAACACCTTCTGAAAATACAAATTGCTTGGATGCCACGCTGACTCTCTATCTGTGCTATTTAGCGAGTCAAAGTGACTTTCATTCTTCCCAACAGTGGCGGCTAGTTGAGTCACCTGGAACCCCCCCCGGTCGGTCATCAAGCCTGGCACTTACCCTATCTAGGTTGCGGGCAGCAGCTCCTTTGTCCTCTGTTCCTCTTCTGCATCACAGCGGCTTCCGCTGTGCATCTCCTCCCTCCTCCTCCTCGGCGTCCAATAGGATCGCCTGTTCAACCAATCGGGCGACGGGTCGCAAAGGAGGATCAGTGTGGCGATAGCGAATATTTATTCGCTATTGTCACATAACTGGGTTGGGCTCTAAGTGCAGTGCTTTGCACCCCAAGCCCACTCTTTTTTGAAGCCTATTAGAGCCTCAGGCTCTAATCACGTGCTTCAAAACCCCCCCATTGGAATCCATGCACCGGCGCCCTGCACGTAGATCAGGGGGCCTGCGCCCATGTGCCCCTAATGGGAGGGTCCCAGCACGTCCCCAACATCCTCTTAACTTTTCTATTTTGTCATTGCTGTATCAGCTAACAGGTAGCCAAGACCGGCACTCACAAAAAAGTATGGAAAAATAGGAGTATGACCAAAGCACTATAGAAACCATTGTCACAGATCAGCACAGCTTATTAAAACAATGTAAATTAGTAGCTAAAAGATAAAGCTCTTCAAAATGTTAGCTTACAGCTGAATTTCAGTTATGGCTATTTGTGTTTATTTTCATTGGTCCAACTTGGACTGATGTAACTATGCATGTGCCCTTCCTGGTCAATCCCTGTGGAAGCTGGATATCATTGTAACTGCCACTAGCTTCTGGGTCCCATGCTGCGCGACTGCCCTGCAGAAGGTTGCTCACACGTCATAGGCACTATTCAAAGAATGAAAAGCATTTTCAGATTGGACAAAGTGGAGATTGTAACGTCACCACCCTGCTTCTCTACTTCATCCAATCAGAGAATGCTTTTCTTTCCCTGAATAAATTAAAAGTGTTCTCTGATTTGGGCTCAAGCATGTGACCTCCTGTGTTCCCTAAGCAGCAGGGCAGCTACTTGGCTTGGGACCTGGAAGCCAGAGGCAATCACTGTAGAAGTTATGCCTACTACATCGATTTCCAGCTTCCCTGTGGATCTTCCAGGTATGACTCATGCATAGTGTGGCAGAGTGATGCCCCACCAGGGTGATGTTAACCCAGAATTCTGAACCAGGCAGGTTGAGGGGCTCCAGGGGGTTTACATAATTGGGAGAAAACTGGCTTTTCAGTTTCCTCATTGTTTAGAAAAATCCACTTTGGGACCTAGAGCCTGGAGATTTTTTAGAGAACTGGGTGGGAGGAAATCCCCAATCTTGGGTCCAGGTGTTTGGAACCACCAGCACACTAGTGAGGTGTGTGCTGGGCTAGTAATGGTGACATAGCCATTGTTCCGGGCTCCACCCTCCCAAGAAGTCTAGGTGTACAAGGGAGAAGCCAGGGAGTGCATGTGTGCATTGGAGAAGCCAGAGACCCTAGCCTGAGGGCTGCTATCTACGTGGACAGTGTTGGCAAGGAAATGGTCAGTGGGAGACAGGCGAGGGTCTGAAGTGGAGGGCCTGAGCAGAACTGCTGTATGTGTAAGCCAGGAGGCTGAATAAATATTGTGTTGCATGTGTAAACCAGGAGCATCAATTTAATGATACTTTGTGTTGATGGTGGAAACCCCTGCGAGGAAAACTCTTTGATTTTGTTTTCTGGAATTTTGTTTTAACTTTCTTAAATAAAAGGGGGCCAACAAGCCCTTAAATGATCATTTCTGGCATGAATTGTACATGCTAGCGGGCGCTACACTTGAGCTTTACAACCCCAAACTTTACAATAGCTACTTTGGTCCAAACTGATCCAGTGCAACAATAGCCATACCTGGAATTCGGCTTTATTGAAAAAGATTACGGTTTGCTATATTAAGTGGAACTAAACATCAGCCTGACTTTAAACAGTTATACCCCCATGCCACCTGTTAGCAGCCCCTGGCTTCCGCAGCTACTGATCCTAAAACACAGACCTGGCAGAGTGTGAAGCGCACTGTGTCATAGGTTAGTATGTGTGTGCAAGCAGATGACTGGCTGCCCCTGGCAGAGAGAAGAAAGCCAATATTCTCTATGGTGATCAGCTGTGCATACATCATTTTTTACAAAGGAGCCATAGCAGTGAATTTTGTAAAACCAGTACTTTCCAGCCCTGGGTGAGCCACTGCAATGAGATCGCTGTATGACAGCATCCAAGATAATTTTGATATATGATGAGAAGGGCAGGGACCTATCTGTAACACACTGTTTTTTTTAGTTCATTCACAGGGCCACTGATGTTCACATGTCAGCCCTAAAGGAGTAATTTATGTGGCTGAGAAGCATGCGTAGAATAACCCTTGCCAATTCTTAATGATCAAAGGTCATTCTGAGCATGCGCCTCTGCTGCATACATGACTCATTCAAGGCTAACTTGTAAACACCAATACTGTAGTGTTTAATCAGCGGCAGCACCACAGCTGGCTACACTTTGTTGATATTTACATGTTGGCCCTGAGCAGTGGTGGCACCAGCGTTTACATAATATTGTAAGGACCCCACACCATGGACAGCATGACTACTATACAGGTCAGTTCCTTGTGGCGGGAGCCTGCTATTAGGAGGGGTGTTCTAACGAGAAATGCCCTCCGTTGAAAAATGCCTTTGATGGGTCTGCGCATGCTCAGTACGCAACGCCACTCCAGCTGATATGTTAATCAGCTGGCGTGACGTCAATACGGCGCATGCGCAGATCGACTGAAGCAGTATCTGATGATCTGCTAAGCGACGAGATAGAATGAAATTGTCAGATTCTGCGTCGATGTTGCGGGACATGTTTTGGGCATGAGTTGGCTGTGTCTAAGGGTGGGTTTAAACACACACAAAACCTGCCCTCCAACACACCCACAACCTGCCGCACAATAGTGAGGCAGAATCTGACAATTACATTCTCCCTCGGCACGTAGCAGATCGTCGGATACTGCCTCCGACGATCTGCACATGCGCCGTGCTGACGACACGCCAGCTGATCAACATATCAGCTGGAGTGACGGTGCGTACTGCGCATGCGCAGACACATCAGAGGTTTTTTTTGATGAAGGGCATTTCTTGATAGAACAGGGGCAATCATTCTCAAGGTGTCTCATCCACAGCACCTTACAGAGGACACCTGTGGGTTGGGGACAGAACCGTGGGTGGAGCTTTTGTTTTCCCTTCCAAGAGACCAGCTGGACTCCCTCTGGGCTCAGTGGAGACAATATGGAGTCTGTTTTCGCCATTATGCCAGTGTACAGTATAAGTGATATCAATGAAGTGTCAAATTGTATACTTCAAATAAAAAAAAAAAGAAAAAAGAGCTGTGTGAGGCGATAAAACACACATCACACTACCCCCTGCTGCACTGCTCTATGGTCGCAGTTTGGGCTGTAGACAAGTGTGAACAGGCCCTGACAAGCTCCCACCTGAACAGGAAATAGGTTAAGGCATAATTTAAGGCAAAGGTTTTTTTTTGTTTTGGATAGAGTGGAGATGGATTACAATGTTTGTCAGTTTTTATTGCAGTCTGTTGCCCCCTATTTGTCCCATTTACCATTATCATTGAAAGTGAAAGTAAAAGAAAATCCCAAATTTTGGGTTGTCCCCAGAAAAGTAATAGAGGGGAAATCTTCCGATGGGGACAGTAGTTCTGGTGACTTGGGGGTCCCCAAAAGATTCCCTAAATTTGCAGGGATTTCCTCTTACTTCCTGTTTGGCTATGGGACAGGAAGTGAAAGGAAATCTGCAATGGAACACAGATGGCAAAAAAATCTGACAGGGGTTATAACTCCCCCTAACCCTATCCAAAATTAAAAAAAGAGTTTTGCCCATAGTTCTACTTTAACCTACTTAGGTGTACTGCAGTGCATTTGGGGGAATCACTGTGTATATGCATTGATAAAACAGGTATGTTGTATTATTTGAGCCTGTAAAGCATTGCACCCGTGATCAGCAGATCGTGGGTCCAATGCCAGGCTCCTGCAGACTGCCAGTGTAGCTGTCCGATACGGGAATGACAGGAAGATCAATGAACTACAAAAGCACTCATCAGCACCCTGGTAGTTTTGAGAACTACAAGCCGTCAGCTGCAATGGATGACGGTACTTGTAGTTCATTCATTCACAGAACTCTGTAAATAAAAGATGTGGCTGTGTGGGCGGAGCCTCACATGGCCATGCTCTTTTTGAATTGTGACAGCAGATGCGGGGAGAAGATCCTTGACCCACTGTCACAAGGGAAGGGGAGGATCGGGGGGGGGGGGGGGAATGCTGAAATTGGTACATGTTACACCCTAAATATGGATGTAACATGGTAACAAAGGTGAACTTATTCTTTAAGGTAGCCCATTCATTTGAATGGGCTCCCAAATGCACAAAAAAAAGTGCATGCACCCCCAAGGATTAATTACATCCATGTGGTGCATGAACTCATGTTTTAGTGCTAAGGGCATTCTTCTCAGATGCAGTTACCATACATGGGAAGGTACCAATCCTCTGACTTCTGGTCGGACCAAGGTTCACACGCATACATTTGAAATATAAAGAAAAATCACTCTACTGCTTCTAGGAAACAGCAAGCTCTCCCTCTAGGCATATTCTTTACCAGAATCCATTCTTTCCCTGTCCATACTTTGGCTTTCAAGTCTTTTTCCAGAGCTGAATATGGTAGTGTGAGCGGAAACCATGGTCGAGCAAAGAATAATTCTATATACCTACTTTGATATACTGATTGGTGAAAAAAGTTCATTGTAGCCTGTTGGTATTAAACTGCCCTGGAAAGGAGCTATTGGAGGAAGAGCTCTGAGGGAGCAGTGCCATGTAATTACAAGCCGTAAATAGTGACTGAAGTTGAGAAATCATCCTTTAGCCGCTTCAGCCCCGGAAGATTTTACCCCCTTTATGACCAGAGCACTTTTTACAATGACTGCATCACTTTCACTTTGACTGCGTCACTTTAACTGACAATTGCGCGGTCATGCGACGCTGTACCCAAACAAAATTTGCGTCCCTTTTTCCCCCCACAAATAGAGCTTTCTTTTGGTGGTATTTGATCACCTCTGTGGTTTTTATTTTTTGCGCTATAAACTAAAAAAAAGAGCAACAATTAAAAAAAAAAAACAATATTTTTTACCTTTCGCTATAATAAATATCCCTAAAAATGTTTTTAAAAAACAAATTTCTTCTTCAGTTTAGGCCGATATGCATTTTTCTACATATTTTTGGTAAAAAAAAAAAAAAATTGCAATAAGCGTATATTGGTTGGTTTGCACAAAAGTTATAGCATCCACAAACTATGGGGAAGATTTATGGCATTTTTATTATTAATTTTTTTTACTAGTAATGCCGGTGATCTGCAACATTGCGGTGGACAGATCGGACACTTTTGACACATTTTTGGGACCATTGACATTTATACAGCGATCAGTGCTATAAAAACTCACTGATTACTGTGTAAATGTCACTGGTAGGGAAGGGGTTAACACTAGGGGGCGATCAAGGGGTTAAATGTGTTTCCTAGTTAGTGTTTCTAACTGTAAGGGGATAGGACTGACTGGGGAAGGAGACATATTGCTGTTCCTACTTACTAGGGACAAACGATATGTCTCATCTCCCCTGACAGAACAGGGATTTGTGTGTTTACACACACAAATCCCCGTGCTGGCTCTCATGCCAACGAACGCTGGTGGTGATCGCGCCCGCCACCATGCGCATTGGCGCACGCCTCCGGCGGCTCTCAGAGGGTACAACGTACCCAAAGGTTGTGTTGCGCAGCCATTCTGCCGACGTATATCGGCATGAGCCAGTCGGCAAGTGGTTAATGAAGAAACTAAGATTAAAGTGGTTGTAAACCTTTTCATATACCCAGTGAAGTGACTGGCCTCAGGTGATACAGAGATGAAACAAATCCTTCTACATAAGTTGTAGCTGCCTATCTGAAGTCTTCTCTTCATCTGTTCAAATTGCAAGATTTAGAGGCTCGTTTGAGCTGTCAGGAAAAAAGGGGACGGAGAACTTAAGTTACACTCTGCAGAGCTCAGTGAGGAGAGTTCTGAGAGCTGATTGGAGGGAAGACACACCCCCTTCACACAGGAACAGAGCTGAGGCTGTCAATCAGCTGGATGTCCCTCCCCTGTCACCTTTCTTCTCTTGGTGTCAGTAAAACTTGTCAGAAGTGATTCATGCTGATAGCAGAGGAAGGAAGCAGCAGACAGAAATGACACTAAGTGCTCTGGATTGAGACAAGTACACACTATAGTGCAGGGATCTCCAAACTTTCTAAAGAAAGGTCCAGTTTACTGTCCTTCAGACTTTAGGGGGGCCTGACTGTGCCCAGTCAGGGTAAACAATGCCAGATCTTTGGTAATAAGAGGAGAAATAGTTGGTGTTGTTGGGAGGAATAGTGTCCCATTTTTGCTGTCAGTGGAAAGAATTATGCCCCTTCATTGGTGTTAGTGGAAGGATTTTTTTTTTCTTTTGTTGTTGGTGTCAGTGGAAGTATTTATGCCTCAAGGGCCAGATAAAGACAAGCAAAGGGCTGCAGTTTGGAGACCATTGCTATAGTATAGGGGAATATGCTTTGTTCAGATTTCATATCTGAGGTTTACAACCACTTTAAATTCAGATGGCTAAATATCTGCAGCCATGGATGGATACCGGTAAAAATCAGTAGATTCTTGTTGGCATAAACGCTGCTTTCACACATTGTCCACAAAGCAGCAGCAGACAGATTTGTACTTTGTATGGCAGGCTGCTGCTGGTATATAACCGCTCATCTAAACGATTACATGCAAACAGATCCTCCAATTCTTGGTCTTTCTGCTGAGTTTTAGCTACCGGTAATCAGCCAGTTTGTTTGCAACAAGAGCAGTTGAGTTTTGCTTCATCCAGAGGCCAAAGTCCCTGCCAAATGCAGCAAACTAGATGCAGATATTCAGCCATCTGAATGTAGACTAACTAAATCACATTATTCATTACTGAATATTAACTTATAGTTAATATAAACTGGTGACCGTTTCACATGTTTTTTATGCTAGAGGGTACTCTGGGATATTTTTCTTATGGAAGTATATATTGTATAAAAAGATCTACTTTTTAGTTAACAAACCTATTTTCATGGATGTGTGCTTTTAAGTCTAAGCAACTACATCACCTTTTCCTCTCCAAATACTAGCGTATTTTAGCAAATGTGCGTCCTTTGTGTTGTATACATTCTGTAAAATGCTGTGATATAATCTTCCAACGCTTTTGCTTCCCCCTTTTTGGATAGAGTAAGGCCTGGTTAACATCTACGTAGTTTGCTTTTGATCCATTTCTGGCGTGCTTTTGGCGGTGTGTTTTGCATTTTTGCCCACGTGTTTTTGATGTGTTTTTCGATGCAATTCACATTTTTTTTTTGCAGCTTTTCCATTGTCTATTGAACTAAAAATGCACAATTTTGCATTTAAAAAAGTCCCCGACCCTTTCTAAAAACGCAGCGGCTGAAAAAAAAAAAAGCATGTGAACGTGTCCCATAGGAAACCATGTTAAATGGACTGTAGTGTGTTTCTGCAAAAAGCAATAAAAAAACGCATAGGTGTGAACCAAGCCCAAGGGAGGGTTAGAACACCTGTCAGATTTTTTTTTTTTTTGTCATCTGTGTCTCATTGGGGTGGATTCACCTTCACTTCCTGTCCCATAGCCAAATAGGAAATGAGAGGAAATCCCTGCAAATCAAGGAAATTCCTTGGCAACCCCCAGGTCACCAGAACTAATGTCCCCATTGGAAGATTTCCCCTCCATTACTTTTCCGGGTACAACCCAACATTTAAGATTTTCTTATACTTTCGATGAGAATGGTAAACAGGACAAATATAAAATGGTGAATCTGCCTACTGGGGACACAGACAGCAATAAAAACCTGACAGGTGTTCTAATCCCTTTGTACTCTAGCAAAAGATAAAGAAACAGTTTTGCCTTTAGTTGTACTTAGGGCTGCAACTAACGATTATTTTCATAATCGATTAGTTGGCCGATTATTGTTTCGATTAATAACCCTTAAAAAAAAAAAAAAGTGTGGTGTATAATTTAAAAAAAGGCAATTTATTCCTAAATATCTCTATACGCAGGGGTAAATATAAATAACCAACTATATGGTTAGGGAGTAAAATCTTTAATCCACTCTGAGAATAAATGACAGAAGAGATATACTCTATATACTATTAGAGGTTGAATCTGGTAAATATCATCAGATCAATTTTTTTTTTTTAAAGAAAAAAAAAGTTCTAGACTGTTTTGCAGATTTTCAAACAGAACTGTAATATTACATGCTTTTCTGCAGCTTCTCCATTGAAGTATGTTGAACCAAATGAAAAAGGTCCCTGACCCTTTCCAAATACACAGCAGCTAAAAAAAGCATAGATGTGAACGTTAAATGAACTGTAGTGCATTTCTGCAAAAAGCACCAAAAAACACATGGGTGGGAACCAGGCCTAAGACATTTAGTAACATAATGGGGGTTAAAAAAAAATAAATAAAAAAAAATAGCCCTTAGTTTTTTTACTGTGCAACAGTGAAAGTAATATTTACAGTAGAGATTATTTGCTCTTTTTGTACTATAAAGGGCTAATTTTAGCTTTTATTAACTCCATTATGTTACTGGCCAATTAATCGATTATGAAAATAGTAATCGATTAATTTCATAATCGATTAGTTGTCGATTATTCATTTAGTTGTTTCGGTCCTAGTTGTAGTTTAAAGCGGAGTTCCACCCATTTAAAAGTCAGCAGCTACAAAAAGTGTAGCTGCTGACTTTTAATAATCAGACACTCACCTGTCCCAAGGTCCAGTGATACGGGCACACCAAGCCCCGCTCCTCTCCGCCAGCATCGTTACCGTGGGCGCCCGGCTGTGGCTTCACAGCCAGGCGAGCACTGCGAATGCACTGCGATTTGGCGGGCAATCTTCCGGGACCTGTGACGTGTCCCAGAAGATTGCAGGGAGGGGGGAGAGATGATCTTCCTTCTGGTGCCAGGGAGGAAGTGGGAGCTGGGTGCTCATAAAAACACCCCGCTCCCCCAAATGTGGCATGTCAGGGAGTCCCCTACACTTAAAGCTAAGGGTGCAACGGATCGTCACCGATCTGTGATGCGAACGGTTCAACCTGTTCGAATGGGCACACACGCGATCCGCGGAGCGCTCCGCTGCCTCGGCCTTAGGAAAGGCCGTGGCTTCGGCCTAGCTCCAGAGCGGCGGCCATCTTGGTACACCCGGCGGCGGCCTGGGTGAGCGCCGCGCTGACGTCATCATCACCTGCCTCAACTGCAAGCAAGCAGACAATCGTAGGGGAGATGTGGATATTAGTGGGGGAGATGTAGGGAGATGTGGGGATATGTGGATATTACAGTGGGGGGAGATGTGGATATTACAGTGGGGGGAGATGTGGATATTACAGTGGGGGAAATGTGGATATTACAGTGGGGGGAGATGTGGATATTACAGTGGGGGGAGATGTGGATATTACAGTGGGGGGAGATGTGGATATTACAGTGGGGGGAGATGTGGATATTACAGTGGGGGGAGATGTGGATATTACAGTGGGGGGAGATGTGGATATTACAGTGGGGGGAGATGTGGATATTACAGTGGGGGAGATGTGGATATTACAGTGGGGGAGATGTGGATATTACAGTGGGGGGAGATGTGGATATTACAGTGGGGGGAGATGTGGATATTAGTGGGGGAGATGTAGGGATATGTGGATATTACAGTGGGGGGAGATGTGGATATTACAGTGGAGGGAGATGTGGATATTACAGTGGGGGGAGATGTGGATATTACAGTGGGGGGAGATGTGGATATTACAGTGGGGGGGAGATGTGGATATTACAGTGGGGGGAGATGTGGATATTACAGTGGGGGGAGATGTGGATATTACAGTGGGGGGAGATGTGGATATTACAGTGGGGGAAATGTGGATATTACAGTGGGGGAAATGTGGATATTACAGTGGGGGGAGATGTGGATATTACAGTGGGGGGAGATGTGGATATTACAGTGGGGGGAGATGTGGATATTACAGTGGGGGAGATGTGGATATTACAGTGGGGGAGATGTGGATATTACAGTGGGGGAGATGTGGATATTACAGTGGGGGGAGATGTGGATATTACAGTGGGGGGAGATGTAGGGATATGTGGATATTACAGTGGGGGGAGATGTGGATATTACAGTGGAGGGAGATGTGGATATTACAGTGGGGGGAGATGTGGATATTACAGTGGGGGGAGATGTGGATATTACAGTGGGGGGAGATGTGGATATTACAGTGGGGGAAATGTGGATATTACAGTGGGGGGAGATGTGGATATTACAGTGGGGGGAGATGTGGATATTACAGTGGGGGGAGATGTGGATATTACAGTGGGGGGAGATGTTGGGGGAGATGTGGATATTACAGTGGGGGGAGATGTGGATATTAGTGGGGGAGATGTAGGGATATGTGGATATTACAGTGGGGGGAGATGTGGATATTACAGTGGAGGGAGATGTGGATATTACAGTGGGGGGAGATGTGGATATTACAGTGGGGGGAGATGTGGATATTACAGTGGGGGGAGATGTGGATATTACAGTGGGGGGAGATGTGGATATTACAGTGGGGGAGATTGTGGATATTACAGTGGGGGGATATGTGGATATTACAGTGGGGGAGATTGTGGATATTACAGTGGGGGAGATGTGGATATTACAGTGGGGGAGATGTGGATATTACAGTGGGGGAGATGTGGATATTACAGTGGGGGGAGATGTGGATATTAGTGGGGGAGATGTAGGGAGATGTGGATATTACAGTGGGGGAGATGTGGATATTACAGTGGGGGGAGATTGTGGATATTACAGTGGGGGGAGATTGTGGATATTACAGTGGGGGAGATGTGGATATTACAGTGGGGGAGATGTGGATATTACAGTGGGGGAGATGTGGATATTACAGTGGGGGGAGATGTGGATATTAGTGGGGGAGATGTAGGGAGATGTGGATATTACAGTGGGGGAGATGTGGATATTACAGTGGGGGGAGATTGTGGATATTACAGTGGGGGAGATTGTGGATATTACAGTGGGGGGATATTTGGATATTACAGTGGGGGAGATTGTGGATATTACAGTGGGGGAGATGTGGATATTACAGTGGGGGAGATGTGGATATTACAGTGGGGGGAGATGTGGATATTAGTGGGGGAGATGTAGGGAGATGTGGATATTACAGTGGGGGAGATGTGGATATTACAGTGGGGGGAGATTGTGGATATTACAGTGGGGGGAGATTGTGGATATTACAGTGGGGGAGATGTGGATATTACAGTGGGGGAGATGTGGATATTACAGTGGGGGAGATGTGGATATTACAGTGGGGGGAGATGTGGATATTAGTGGGGGAGATGTAGGGAGATGTGGATATTACAGTGGGGGAGATGTGGATATTACAGTGGGGGGAGATTGTGGATATTACAGTGGGGGAGATGTGGATATTACAGTGGGGGGAGATGTGGATATTACAGTGGGGGGAGATGTGGATATTACAGTGGGGGGAGATGTGGATATTACAGTGGGGGAGATGTGGATATTACAGTGGGGGGAGATGTGGATATTACAGTGGGGGAGATGTGGATATTACAGTGGGGGGAGATGTGGATATTACAGTGGGGGGAGATGTGGATATTACAGTGGGGGGAGATGTGGATATTACAGTGGGGGGAGATGTGGATATTACAGTGGGGGGAGATGTGGATATTACAGTGGGGGAGATGTGGATATTACAGTGGGGGAGATGTGGATATTACAGTGGGGGAGATGTGGATATTACAGTGGGGGGAGATGTGGATATTAGTGGGGGAGATGTAGGGATATGTGGATATTACAGTGGGGGGAGATGTGGATATTACAGTGGAGGGAGATGTGGATATTACAGTGGGGGGAGATGTGGATATTACAGTGGGGGGAGATGTGGATATTACAGTGGGGGGAGATAAGGATATTACAGTGGGGGGAGATGTGGATATTACAGTGGGGGGAGATTGTGGATATTACAGTGGAGGAAGATTGTGGATATTACAGTGGAGGAGATGTGGATATTACAGTGGGGGGATATGTGGATATTACAGTGGGGGAGATTGTGGATATTACAGTGGGGGAGATGTGGATATTACAGTGGGGGAGATGTGGATATTACAGTGGGGGGAGATGTGGATATTAGTGGGGGAGATGTAGGGAGATGTGGATATTACAGTGGGGGAGATGTGGATATTACAGTGGGGGGAGATTGTGGATATTACAGTGGGGGGAGATTGTGGATATTACAATGGGGGAGATGTGGATATTACAGTGGGGGGAGATGTGGATATTACAGTGGGGGGAGATGTGGATATTACAGTGGGGGGGAGATGTGGATATTACAGTGGGGGGGAGATGTGGATATTACAGTGGGGGGGAGATGTGGATATTACAGTGGGGTGGAGATGTGGATATTACAGTGGGGGAGATGTGGATATTACAGTGGGGGAGATTGTGGATGTTACAGTGGAGATGTGGATATTACAGTGGAGGAGATGTGGATATTACAGTGGGGGGAGATGTGGATATTACAGTGGGGGAGATGTGGATATTACAGTGGAGGAAGATTGTGGATGTTACAGTGGAGGAGATGTGGATATTACAGTGGGGGGGATATGTGGATATTACAGTGGGGGGAGATTGTGGATATTACAGTGGGGGGAGATGTGGATATTAGTGGGGGGAGATGTGGATATTAGTGGGGGAGATGTAGGGAGATGTGGGGATATGTGGATATTACAGTGGGGGAGATGTGGATATTACAGTGGGGCGAGATGTGGATATTATAGTGGGGGGAGATGTGGATATTACAGTGGAGGAGATTGTGGATATTACAGTGGAGGAAGATTGTGGATATTACAGTGGAGATGTGGATATTACAGTGGAGATGTGGATATTACAGTGGAGGAGATGTGGATATTACAGTGGGGGAGATTGTGGATATTACAGTGGGGGAGATTGTGGATATTACAGTGGGGGAGATTGTGGATATTACAGTGGGGGAGATGTGGATATTACAGTGGAGGAGATTGTGGATATTACAGTGGAGGAAGATTGTGGATATTACAGTGGAGGAAGATTGTGGATATTACAGTGGAGGAGATGTGGATATTACAGTGGGGGGATATGTGGATATTACAGTGGGGGGATATGTGGATATTACAGTGGGGGAGATTGTGGATATTACAGTGGGGGAGATTGTGGATATTACAGTGGGGGAGATTGTGGATATTACAGTGGGGGAGATGTGGATATTACAGTGGGGGGAGATTGTGGATATTACAGTGGGGGGAGATGTGGGGAGATGTAGGGATATGTGGATATTACAGTGGGGGGAGATTGTGGATATTACAGTGGGGGGAGATTGTGGATATTACAGTGAGGGGAGATGTGGATATTAGTGGGGGAGATGTAGGGAGATGTGGGGATATGTGGATATTACAGTGGGGGAGATGTGAATATTACAGTGGGGGGAGATGTGGATATTACAGTGGGGGGAGATTTGGATATTACAATGGGGGGAGATGTGGATATTACAGTGGAGGAGATTGTGGATATTACAGTGGAGGAAGATTGTGGATATTACAGTGGGGGGATATGTGGATATTACAGTGGGGGAGATTGTGGATATTACAGTGGAGGAGATTGTGGATATTACAGTGGAGGAAGATTGTGGATATTACAGTGGGGGGATATGTGGATATTACAGTGGGGGAGATTGTGGATATTACAGTGGGGGGAGATGTGGATATTACAGTGGGGGAGATGTGGATATTACAGTGGGGGAGATGTGGATATTACAGTGGGGGGAGATTGTGGATATTACAGTGGGGGTGAGATTGTGGATATTACAGTGGGGGGATATGTGGATATTACAGTGGGGGAGATTGTGGATATTACAGTGGGGGAGATGTGGATATTACAGTGGGGGAGATGTGGATATTACAGTGGGGGAGATGTGGATATTACAGTGGGGGGAGATGTGGATATTACAGTGGGGGAGATGTGGATATTACAGTGGGGGAGATGTGGATATTACAGTGGAGGAAGATTGTGGATGTTACAGTGTAGGAGATGTGGATATTACAGTGGGGGGATATGTGGATATTACAGTGGGGGGAGATTGTGGATATTACAGTGGGGGGAGATGTGGATATTAGTGGGGGGAGATGTGGATATTAGTGGGGGGAGATGTGGATATTAGTGGGGGAGATGTAGGGAGATGTGGGGATATGTGGATATTACAGTGGGGGAGATGTGGATATTACAGTGGGGGGAGATGTGGATATTACAGTGGGGGGAGATGTGGATATTACAGTGGGGGGAGATGTGGATATTACAGTGGGGGGAGATGTGGCTATTACAGTGGAGATGTGGATATTACAGTGGGGGGATATGTGGATATTACAGTGGGGGAGATTGTGGATATTACAGTGGGGGAGATTGTGGATATTACAGTGGGGGAGATTGTGGATATTACAGTGGGGGAGATGTGGATATTACAGTGGGGGAGATGTGGATATTACAGTGGGGGAGATTGTGGATATTACAGTGGAGGAAGATTGTGGATATTACAGTGGAGATGTGGATATTACAGTGGAGGAGATGTGGATATTACAGTGGGGGGATATGTGGATATTACAGTGGGGGAGATTGTGGATATTACAGTGGGGGAGATTGTGGATATTACAGTGGGGGAGATTGTGGATATTACAGTGGGGGAGATGTGGATATTACAGTGGGGGAGATGTGGATATTACAGTGGGGGAAGATTGTGGATATTACAGTGGAGGAAGATTGTGGATATTACAGTGGAGGAGATGTGGATATTACAGTGGGGGGATATGTGGATATTACAGTGGGGGAGATTGTGGATATTACAGTGGGGGAGATTGTGGATATTACAGTGGGGGAGATTGTGGATATTACAGTGGGGGAGATGTGGATATTACAGTGGGGGGAGATTGTGGATATTACAGTGGGGGGAGATGTGGGGAGATGTAGGGATATGTGGATATTACAGTGGGGGGAGATTGTGGATATTACAGTGGGGGGAGATTGTGGATATTACAGTGAGGGGAGATGTGGATATTAGTGGGGGAGATGTAGGGAGATGTGGGGATATGTGGATATTACAGTGGGGGAGATGTGAATATTACAGTGGGGGGAGATGTGGATATTACAGTGGGGGGAGATTTGGATATTACAATGGGGGGAGATGTGGATATTACAGTGGAGGAGATTGTGGATATTACAGTGGAGGAAGATTGTGGATATTACAGTGGGGGGATATGTGGATATTACAGTGGGGGAGATTGTGGATATTACAGTGGAGGAGATTGTGGATATTACAGTGGAGGAAGATTGTGGATATTACAGTGGGGGGAGATGTGGATATTACAGTGGGGGAGATGTGGATATTACAGTGGGGGAGATGTGGATATTACAGTGGGGGAGATGTGGATATTACAGTGGGGGAGATGTGGATATTACAGTGGGGGGAGATTGTGGATATTACAGTGGGGGGAGATGTGGATATTAGTGGGGGAGATGTAGGGAGATGTGGATATTACAGTGGGGGAGATGTGGATATTACAGTGGGGGGAGATTGTGGATATTACAGTGGGGGGAGATGTGGATATTACAGTGGGGGGAGATGTGGATATTACAGTGGGGTAGATTGTGGATGTTACAGTGGAGATGTGGATATTACAGTGGGGGGAGATGTGGATATTACAGTGGAGGAAGATTGTGGATGTTACAGTGGAGGAGATGTGGATATTACAGTGGGGGGAGATTGTGGATATTACAGTGGGGGGAGATTGTGGATATTACAGTGGGGGGAGATTGTGGATATTACAGTGGGGGAGATGTGGATATTACAGTGGGGGGAGATGTGGATATTACAGTGGGGGGAGATTGTGGATATTACAGTGGGGGGAGATGTGGATATTAGTGGGGGAGATGTAGGGATATGTGGATATTACAGTGGGGGGAGATTGTGGATATTACAGTGGGGGGAGATGTGGATATTACAGTGGGGGAGATGTGGATATTACAGTGGGGGGAGATGTGGATATTAGTGGGGGAGATGTAGGGAGATGTGGATATTACAGTGGGGGAGATGTGGATATTACAGTGGGGGGAGATGTGGATATTAGTGGGGGAGATGTAGGGAGATGTGGATATTACAGTGGGGGGGGATTGTGGATATTACAGTGGGGGGAGATTGTGGATATTACAGTGGGGGGAGATGTGGATATTACAGTGGGGGGAGATGTGGATATTACAGTGGGGGGAGATGTGGATATTACAGTGGGGGGGGATGTGGATATTACAGTGGGGGGAGATGTGGATATTACAGTGGGGGAGATTGTGGATGTTACAGTGGAGATGTGGATAATACAGTGGGGGGAGATGTGGATATTACAGTGGAGGAAGATTGTGGATGTTACAGTGGAGGAGATGTGGATATTACAGTGGGGGGGGATATGTGGATATTACAGTGGGGGGAGATTGTGGATATTACAGTGGGGGGAGATGTGGATATTAGTGGGGGAGATGTAGGGAGATGTGGGGATATGTGGATATTACAGTGGAGGAGATTGTGGATATTACAGTGGAGGAAGATTGTGGATATTACAGTGGAGATGTGGATATTACAGTGGAGGAGATGTGGATATTACAGTGGGGGGATATGTGGATATTACAGTGGGGGAGATTGTGGATATTACAGTGGGGGAGATGTGGATATTACAGTGGGGGAGATGTGGATATTACAGTGGGGGAGATGTGGATATTACAGTGGGGGAGATGTGGATATTACAGTGAGGGAGATGTGGATATTACAGTGGGGGAGATGTGGATATTACAGTGGAGGAGATTGTGGATATTACAGTGGAGGAGATGTGGATATTACAGTGGGGGGATATGTGGATATTACAGTGGGGGGATATGTGGATATTACAGTGGGGGGATATGTGGATATTACAGTGGGGGGAGATTGTGGATATTACAGTGGGGGGAGATGTGGATATTAGTGGGGGAGATGTAGGGAGATGTGGGGATATGTGGATATTACAGTGGAGGAGATTGTGGATATTACAGTGGAGGAAGATTGTGGATATTACAGTGGAGATGTGGATATTACAGTGGAGGAGATGTGGATATTACAGTGGGGGGATATGTGGATATTACAGTGGGGGAGATTGTGGATATTACAGTGGGGGAGATGTGGATATTACAGTGGGGGAGATGTGGATATTACAGTGGGGGAGATGTGGATATTACAGTGGGGGAGATGTGGATATTACAGTGGGGGAGATGTGGATATTACAGTGGGGGAGATTGTGGATATTACAGTGGAGGAGATGTGGATATTACAGTGGGGGGATATGTGGATATTACAGTGGGGGGATATGTGGATATTACAGTGGGGGAGATTGTGGATATTACAGTGGGGGAGATTGTGGATATTACAGTGGGGGAGATGTGGATAGTACAGTGGGGGGAGATTGTGGATATTACAGTGGGGGGAGATTGTGGATATTACAGTGGGGGGAGATTGTGGATATTACAGTGGGGGGAGATTGTGGATATTACAGTGGGGGGAGATTGTGGATATTACAGTGGGGGGAGATGTGGATATTACAGTGGGGGGAGATGTGGATATTAGTGGGGGAGATGTAGGGATATGTGGATATTACAGTGGGGGGAGATTGTGGATATTACAGTGGGGGGAGATTGTGGATATTACAGTGAGGGGAGATGTGGATATTAGTGGGGAGATGTAGGGAGATGTGGGGATATGTGGATATTACAGTGGGGGAGATGTGGATATTACAGTGGGGGGAGATGTGGATATTACAGTGGGGGGAGATGTGGATATTACAGTGGGGGGAGATGTGGATATTACAGTGGGGGGAGATGTGGATATTACAGTGGGGGAGATTGTGGATATTACAGTGGGGGAGATTGTGGATATTACAGTGGGGGAGATGTGGATATTACAGTGGGGGGAGATGTGGATATTACAGTGGGGGGAGATTGTGGATATTACAGTGGGGGGAGATGTGGATATTAGTGGGGGAGATGTAGGGAGATGTGGGGATATGTGGATATTACAGTGGGGGAGATGTGGATATTACAGTGGGGGGAGATGTGGATATTACAGTGGGGGGAGATGTGGATATTACAGTGGGGGGAGATGTGGATATTACAGTGGGGGGAGATGTGGATATTACAGTGGGGGGAGATGTGGATATTACAGTGGGGGGAGATTGTGGATATTACAGTGGGGGGAGATTGTGGATATTACAGTGGGGGGAGATTGTGGATATTACAGTGGGGGGAGATGTGGATCTGACAGTGGGGGGAGATTGTGGATATTACAGTGGGGGGAGATTGTGGATATTACAGTGGGGGGAGATTGTGGATATTACAGTGGGGGGAGATTGTGGATATTACAGTGGGGGGAGATGTGGATATTAGTGGGGGAGATGTAGGGAGATGTGGGGATATGTGGATATTACAGTGGGGGGAGATGTGGATATTACAGTGGGGGGAGATGTGGATATTACAGTGGGGGGGAGATGTGGATATTAGTGGGGGAGATGTAGGGATATGTGGATATTACAGTGGGGGGAGATGTGGACATTACAGTGGGGGGAGATGTGGACATTACAGTGGGGGGAGATGTGGATATTACAGTGGGGGGAGATGTGGATATTACAATGGGGGGAGATTGTGGATCTTACAGTAGGGGGAGATTGTGGATCTTACAGTGGGGGGAGATTGTGGATCTTACAGTGGGGGGAGATGTGGATATTAGTGGGGGAGATGTAGGGAGATGTGGGGATATGTGGATATTACAGTGGGGGAGATGTGGATATTACAGTGGGGGGAGATGTGGATATTACAGTGGGGGGAGATGTGGATATTACAGTGGGGGGAGATTGTGGATATTACAATGGGGGGAGATTGTGGATATTACAATGGGGGGAGATTGTGGATATTACAATGGGGGGAGATTGTGGATCTTACAGTGGGGGGAGATTGTGGATCTTACAGTGGGGGGAGATTGTGGATCTTACAGTGGGGGGAGATTGTGGATATTACAGATGAGGAGATTGTGGATATTACAGTGGGGGGAGATTGTGGATATTATTAGAGTGGGGGGAGATTGTGGATATTATTACAGTGGGGGGAGATTGTGGATATTATAACAGTGGGGGGAGATGTGGATATTACAGTGGGGACTATATGGTGGTGGTGGCATTTTCACAGGTTTTTGTAAATTCAATTATTTATTTTTTTTGTTGATCCGAAAATGATCCGATCCGTGACTCCTGATCCGAGGAATGATCCGAACCGTGAGTTTTTTGATCCGTTGCACCCCTACTTAAATTGGAATTTTGTCTGTTCCTAGTAATAAGGAACAACGATCTCTCTCCTCCTTCAGTCAGTACACTCCCCCCCACAGTTAGAAACTCCTCCCAGGGAACACATTTAACCCCTTGATCGCCCCCCTAGTGTCAACCCCTTCCCTGCCAGGGTCCTTTATACAGTAATCAGTGCATTTTTATAGCACTAATCGCTGTATAATCTCAATGGTCCCAAAAAAGTGTCAAAAGAGTCCGATCTGTCTGCTGCAATGTCGCAGTCCTGCTAAAAATCTCAGATCACCACCATTACCAGTAAAAAAAAATAAATATTAATAATAATAATAATAAAAATGCCATAAATATTTCTGCCATTTTGTAAGCGCTATAACTTTTGCGCAAACCAATCAATATCCACTTATTACGATTTTTGTTACCAAAAATATGTAGAATACATATTGCGCTAAACTGATGAAGAAATTTTTTTTTGGATATTTATTATAGCAAAAAGTAAAAAATATTGGGTTTTTTTTTCAAAATTGTCGGTCTTTTTTAGCGCAAAAAATTTGAAAAAGAAAACGTGTTTTTCTTGGTTTATGTTATAAAATTTTGCAAATAAATAATTTTTCTTCATAAATTTAGCCCAAAATGTATTTTGCTACATTTCTTTGGTAAATATACCCCCCAAATCTGTGTATATTATTTAGTATATAGGAAGGTTATACTAGTCCACAAACTATGATAGATAGATAGATAGATAGATAGATAGATAGATAGATAGATAGATAGATAGATAGATAGATAGATAGATAGATAGATATTCTGAAAATTGATCAATCCTGATGTACTGACATCTCATTTCCTGAGACCCTTAAAATGGCAGGACAGTATAAATATCCCCCAAATCACCTCTTTTTGGAAAGTAGACAGTCCTAGGTATTTAGTAAGAGGCATTGCAAGCTTTTTGAAGTTGTAATTTTTTGTCATAATTCTTTGGAAAATGAAGAACGTAAAAAAGAAAATCACATTTTCTTTCACATACTGTCACCGGTGCAGTACAGCGTCATCATATAACTGGTGTGTCAGTGATCAGGGATACTGACTGGTGACAGTACAAAAAAAAAAAAATTATAACTTTAATTACTTTTTTTAATGATTTTTTTAAACACACTGTGCTAGAGCAATATAATGTTACCATAGTAACATTTTACTGCTCTGGGCAAGTGATCAGAATTGTATTTAATTTTTTTACACGTTTGCTCAATGCTATAAGCAAGCATTTTACTGAATGAAACTGATTCATTCATTGTTTTCTTGTGATTAGCTGCGAAAGCTAATCACATGGTACATATGGGCTGTGATTGGCCCTGTCTGTACCATGTGATTGAATTGACCAATCACAGCTAGCAACACAATAGATGGCTTGAAAGGAATCCATTGTGTACAACTGTCATGTGATGTGCTGTGATTGGACACGGCAGTCACATAGTACCAGCACCGAGCCGATACTCGGATCAGTCATCAGCTGTGGACATGGCTGGGGACAGACTGCACAGCCCCGTGATCGACACATGTTGACGGGATGTCATATGACGTCCAATCAGGATGGGAAAGCCACCGCCCAGCTGTCATTTTGCTATAGGCCAGGTGTGAAATGGTTTAAAAAAAAAAAAAAAAGGATGGAGATCAGCGATAAGAACTACCGCAGAGCCACACTGATGCAGACTCATAGCAACCAGAAACCATGCTTTATCTGACAATATGGTTGCTATGGGTTACTGTCCACTATAATATGATATAATGTAGAATAAGGGCTTGTTCACATGTGCTTTGATCTCTGAAGAGCGATCCGCCTTCAGGTCACTCTTTAGAGAGCATTTGTCACCTCCTTACTGCCTACTTTAACCCCTTGAATCCTGCACTGCAAACCGCATGCATTGTACACAGAAAACAATGTTGGGTTCCTATTGGCATTAGTCCTGCATGTGTCCAAAGCTGACCATACACCAATCTGATTGTACAATCCCCTTTAGACCACAGAGCAGCACAAAGTCCTCAGTAAATGGCTCCACTATGAATGGATGGCTCAGGTGTGTCTCATATGTCAGTTTGGTAGATCGTACAATCAGATCGCAGCCCCAACACAGACCGTCATACCTTATTCAGTACTCGGTCAAATCCGGGCCCTTCACTCAACCCTCTCATCATCGTCCTCAATACGTTCACACCAACAGAGCCCATGACTGGCAGATCTACACTGACAGCAGGTCACCTCTACAAAGTGAAGCAATGACTCCGCCTTAGCCCCGCCTCCAAACGGAAATAGTTATAAATAAGGGTGGCCGTCTCTCGCTGTAGAAACAGAGAACAGCAGCGCTGAGGTGAGGTAGGGTAGGCTACCAGGCGGCAGAGGCTCAGTGAGTAATTTTGCTTAGAACTCTTTACACTTCCGGATTACTTCAATCACGTGCCTCAGCTCGAGAAGTGTCAGCTGCGCTGCTGTTGGCCGAGGGGACGTAACGCCCTCGTGCGCTCCGCTAATCAGCAGACTGCTTCGTGGAGGCGGACGTGTGATTGGACGGAATAGTATTCGCGGGTAAAGCGAGACTTGAGGATTAGGCGTGGCTTTGCTGCCCGGGGAGGGCGTGTCCTGAGCCTCTATGTGTTTGGAGTGAGTTGAAGCATGGACGAGGAGCAGAATGTAGAGACTTTACAAGGAGAAGGTGGTGATGTGATCAGTGATCGGGAACAGATGTGTACGGCGTTTGCCAGCATTGCAGGCTGCGACCAGGGGGTGGCTCAGTGCTATCTGGCAGAGAATGACTGGGAGCTGGAAGTATGCCAGTGTTTATATTCTATACAGGGGGATTTAGGGACATTTAAAACTGCTCCCTTGTGGTTGGGTGGCCCCTGTAGTGCAAGGGTTAAATGCAGGTTTGGGTCTAGAGCAGAGATGGTGAACCTTGGCACCCCAGATGTTTTGGAACTACATTAACCTACATTGTACTCTGCAGTGTAGCTGAGCATCATGGGAACTGTAGTTCCAAAACATCTGGAGTGCCAAGGTTCACCATCACTGGTCTGGGGGGAAGCATTTTACTTAGCTGATCCTCTGCTCCTGCAGGCTTCCTCTACTGCTGGCTCCCTCTGTGCAGCTAGATTGATCCCTACGGTCTCTTTTCCCCTGTGCTCCGAGCGCTGTCCTTGTTGGTAAGACTGATGTAGAGCCCATGTTCCTGCTTTGAACATGGGGACGCAGAGGGGCAGTCTAATTCTGGAAAAGTAAGGGACATGAGAGCGTGAGCTGCCAGGGGAGCCACGGATGAGGCAAATAAGGGCTCATGTACACTACAGCTTCTAAAATTTTTAGGAGCTTTTGGGGTGTGTTTTTGCCTAAACTCAACTCCATAAAAGCTTATACTGTATGTCTATGGACACTTGGCCTTTTACAAGAGTTTAGAAGCTGCTGTGGTAAGGAGAGGGTTTTTCCCGCAGTCAACCTAGACTGTCTACACATGGGCCCTAAGCCCCCATTCACATCGCGTGCGGCTTTGAAATGTCGAAGTCACACCTGAAATTTTTCAAATCGATGCGGCACCGCAAAGTTGGCTTCGCATCAATTTGAACACTACTATTGCCAGCAATGGGATGTGACTTGTCATGCGATTTGACCTGTTAACTTGTATGGCAAATCGCTCCAATGTGAACGGGGGTGCTAAAACTACTTTTCCCAGACAATGTAAATGAGTATCTAACCCTTGCAGTGTAAGTGAGCAGTTTAACGCTCTCTGGAGTTGTGCTTTAGTTTATGAAAAATGGAGGGAATTCAAAATTTGGTGCCAGGGGGTGTACTCATCACTGCTTGAAACTACGCTTAGAACTTTAAAATCCTCAAATTAAAGGTAGTCATGTTTAAAAAAAAAAAAAAAGTTTTGTTTTTTTTTGTTTTTTTCCATTTGTAGAGAGCTATTAACTCATACTTTGAACCCGGAGTGGAGAGCATCTCGCAGGAGGGGAATACAAATCAAGAGAGACAGGAGGGAATTCAAAGTGAACAAACTGTGTCTGAAGGACAACAAATGCCTGTAACCGCCCCAGATTGCTGGTAAGATTAAAGCTCAACTGCAACATAAAATTACCCCCCAAAAAAACACTGCATTAAAGAAACTTTCCTAAGGCCACCTACAGTAGGTTTTTTACCACTTGATTTCATAACTTGTTATAACCTATGAGACCTGTGACATGCTCTCCCTGCTGCTTAGAATTTGTACAACATCTGGGTGTTTGATTGTATGTGATGTTGCCCTTTCTTAAATAAAAAAAAAATTAAACTTTCCCTTAACGTCTTTCAGGACAGCACCTTGAGAGCGTGGCTCCACCCACTTGACAGGAAACACACCTCCACCAAACTTTAAAAGGAGGCTCCTTCCCACTTATCAGTTTGTGTTTCCTCCGGCGGGAACACATGTGGGAGTTTGGAGCTCTCAAGGTTCTGTCCTGAGAGAACAGGCTCCCTACTCCACTATTTTTTACCTACCTCAGGAGAGCCGATTCCTCCCATTTTCCACAGGCTTACAGGTGCCGGGTGGATGGGCTCCTTCTCCCTCGTCAGTGCTCGGGGAGAGCCAGGACTGCTCCGGGTATTGCTGCTCCCAGGCAGGGGCGTCAGGCATTTTTTTGTTTTTCCCTTGCCTGCACATTTTTTTTTCCCTGACGCCGCCACCATCTTGGGAAGGGCAGTCAGAGGACTGCATCCGCCGGATGTGAGGTATCCGGAAGTGGGGCGGCATCCATGGAGCAGGCGCCAGGCGTCATTTCTGCCGGAAGCGCAGGGGGAGGAGGGAGGAATAGGTCTGGTGCCTATTTATTGCCGGTTCCGGTCCGGCGCACAGGTGCTATTGGAGTCCGAAACCGGCATTTTCGCCACAGGCATCACGCTGCTGCCTCAGCATGGATTCAGGAACCGCAGTGAGTGGAACAGGCACAGGCACCAGCAAGGCCCAGGTAAGGAGCAGACTGTAGTTTCTGCTCAGCTTTACTGTGGGGTCTCTCTCTAGCCCTCTTCTTTCTAAATGTTAGTGAAGTTTGAGGGTATTTTTTCCCCCTGGTGGCGGAGGGGCCTGTCAGGGCACGTGAGTCTGATAGCTTTTCTCACTGTGCACCTGTGGTGAGCAACCTTGAGTAATCAGGCTGACTCTAAAAGATGGTTTGTCTTTTTTCTCTCTCTTTTTTCCCTTATCATGGCAGGCCAAGAGCTCTGACCCTGGGATTAGAAAGAAATGTCCTTCATGCAAAATTAAGTTAAATGAAGGCTGGAAAAAGGCTTTATGTCAAGCATGTATTGACTCCTTGGTGAGGGAAGAAACCACTTCCGCATGCAGTGATCTAATCGCATCTGCTAAAAAGGAATTGGATGCTACCATTCAATCCTTCAGATCCTCACTTACCTATCCATCTGCAAGTCAGCCCACTACCTCAGTCCTCTCAAGGCTCACTGTTAGTCCCAGCAGTAAAGGCAGAAATGGGTCCACTGAACCGGGAAGGGCTTTCCCCATCCCATTCTAATGAATCGAATGAGGATGGAGATGAGCTGGAAAATATGTCTTCCAAGTATAAATTGTCTTTGGATCAGGTGGATGGCCTTTTAAAAGCTATTTATGCTACTCTAGGCCTTGAAGAGCATAAGGAGATGTCTTTACATGACAAGATGTATGCAGGGCTTAGTGAGTCTAAGTCCCGTACCTTTCCAGTCCATGCAGTGATTTCTGAAACAATCAGGAAAGAATGGGCTGACCCTGATAGGAAACCATTTTTCTCTAGGGCTCATAAGAGAAGGTTCCCTTTTGATGAAGACCCAGCAGCTCTTTGGAATAAGGTTCCAAAACTTGATGCAGCCTTTTCTCAAGTGTCAGGATCTACTGATCTAGCATTTGAGGACATGGGGATCTTAAAAGACCCCATGGATAAAAAAATGGATCAACAGCTCAAGCGGACTTGGCAATCCATTATGGGCAACCTTAAGCCAGCAATGGCAACTACTTGCATCTCCAGGAACTTGGAGTATTGGGTAAATCAGCTTAAAGCTCATATAATAGCAGATTCCCCTAAGCAAGAAATCCTTGACTCCTTTTCTACCCTCTCAGCAGCCGTAGCCTATGTCTCTGATGCCTCAGCAGAGTATCAGGATGACAGCTAAGGCGGCAGCCCTTGCTAATTCGGTTAGACGGGCTTTATGGCTAAAGACTTGGCAAGGGGACACAGCATCTAAAAACAAATTATGCGGGGTCCCTTTTCTAGGAGACTTATTGTTCGGCCCTGATTTGGATTCAGTTCTGGACAGGACTGCAGATAAAAAAATCTTTTCCTGTCAAAAAGAAGAAACAACCAGTCAAACATTTTTTTCGTACTCAAAGGGCTCAGGAACAGAACAAGCCTCAAGAGAAAAAGAAAAGCTGGTCAGGGCAGAGGGGTAAGGGCAAAGGAAATGTCCTTTTCCATCCTCCTGCGTCAGCCAGCAAGACGCAATGACAGTCGGTTACAGGTAGGGGGAAGACTACAAGACTTTCTCCCCTGTTGGGCAAGCATAACAGAAAACCAGTACATTCTGAATATGCTAGCCCAGGGTTACAATATAGAATTTTCAGATCTCCCCCTAGAAAGGTACTTGGTGACAAATCTTCCAAGAGATGTAACAAGATCCCTGGCAATGAAGAGCCTATTAAAGGATCTAAAGGATCGGGGGTTATGACTTACGTCCCACAGGGGGAGCTTTATCAGGGATTTTATTCCCGTATATTCCTGATAAAGAAACCATCCGGAGATTTTCGGTTAATCCTAAACCTGAAATCTATTGACGAGGGAATGCTTTATGGCATCAATAGACCTTCGAGATGCCTATCTGCATATCCCTATAGCCCCGCAGTCCCAAAGATTCCTAAGATTGGCGATAAAATTGGGGAAAAGAGGTTCTGCACTTGCAATTCAGGGCCCTCCCTTTTGGCCTGTCTTCTGCCCCACGAATATTCACAAAAATAATGGCAGAAGCGCTTGCACCTCTTTGCATGCAGGGGATTGCGGTAATTCCGTACTTGGACGAGCTACTCCTTTTTGCCCCCTCCAGGGAAAGACTGCTAGACAACCTCGGAAAGACCCGAGGTCATCTAGAAACCCTGGGTTGGATCATAAATATGCAGAAGTCAAATTTCAGTCCAGCCCAGAAAATACTATTCCTGGGGTATCAGATCTGTTCAAGGGAACAAAAGATTTTTCTCCCAGAAGAGAAGGGGAAAATCCAGAAGGTGGTAGCGTCCTTACAGGCAAGCCAGGAATTATCAGTCCGACAAGTGATGTCATCCCTAGGAACCCTAACCGCAACCATACCAGCCATTCAATGGGCAAGGTTACATTTCAGGCCTCTCCAGAGCTTTCTCCTGAGAATATGGAATCACAGGTCAGAATCTCTGGAAGCAAAGGTAAAGATACCCACCAAAGTCAAGAGATCGCTTTGGTGGTGAAGACAGGAGAATCTGTCAGAAGGCCTGCTCTGGTCATTTCCAATAGAAAAAGTGGTAACGACAGATGCCAGTGTATGGGGTTGGGGAGCTCATTTAGACCAAGACTTCACGCAAGGAATGTGGTCTCGGACAGAAGCAAAGAGGTCCTCAAATTGGAGGGAGCTAAAGGCAGTCGCCTTAGCTTCAGATGCCTTCTCTCCTATCCTTCAAGGTTCTCATGTCCGGGTCCTCTCAGACAACACCACTACCATAGCCTACCTAAACAAACAGGGGGGTACAAGAAGCAAAACACTTCAGTTGCTAGCTTCAAAGATCCTGGTTTGGGCAGAAAAGCATGTTCGGTCCTTATCAGCAGTCCACCTCAAAGGCACCTTAAATGTAGTGGCAGATTATCTAAGCAGAAGGCGGATTCAGGAGTCAGAATGGAGCCTGAATCCGGAAATCTTTGCTACGATTACCAGGGTCTGGGGTCAACCGCAAATAGACCTATTTGCGTCACAGGAAAATACACAACTCCCAGTATTTTTCTCTATTCACAGAAACGACAAGGCCCAGGGGACAGATGTGTTAATCCAGCCCTGGAACTTCCATCTGGGTTACGCATTTCCTCCTTTCCAACTTATCCCGTTGGTGTTAAGGAAGATACAGAGGGAGAAGGTGGCAGTAATCCTAATTACTCCATTTTGGCCAAAGAGGGTATGGTTTTCCACCATTCTACAGATGGCAGTCAGACCATTTTGGCGGATGCCTCTCTGGCAGGACCTGCTCCTACAGGGTCCAATACAGCATCCGGGAGTGGCCAGTCTAAGCCTCACGGCCTGGTTTCTGAGGAGCAGTTGTTAAGAAGCAAAGGTCTGTCACAACCCTTGGTAACTACCTTACTTTCCAGTAGGAAAATAGTGACCAGAAAAATCTATGCTAAATATTGGAAGGTCTTCAACTCTTTTTGTCATTTGACTAAGAGAAAAGTAAGAAATTTAGTGTCAATTTTGGAATTTCTTCAAGAGGGGGCAGACAGGGGATTGTCAATCGGCACCCTTAAAGTTCAAGTAGCTGCTTTGGGAGTATTTCTAGAAAGACCAATCTCTTCGGAGCCCTTGGTTATAAGATTTTTCAAGGCACTTACCAGATCTAGACCAGCTCCGGCTAAGCACTTTCCCAATTGGGATCTATCAGTGGTCCTGCAAGCCCTTACAACGGAACCTTTTGAACCACTACAAGAAATCTCTCTAAGGAATCTTACTCTTAAGACCTTGTTCTTAGTTGCAATAACGTCTGCAAGGAGAATTGGTGAGCTGCACGCCCTATCTGTTAAGAGAACCTTTTTAACTATCTACACAGATAGGATTATACTTAAAACCGATCCGGGTTTTTTGCCAAAGGTAGCGTCAGGACACAATAGGTCGCAGGAGATCATCCTGCCAACCTTTTGCTCTAACCCTTTGGGGGAAAAAGAAGGCAAATTCCACAATTTGGATGTAAGAAGGACTTTATTACAGTATCAGGAGGTAACAAGTAATTTTAGATCCTCGGATTCTCTATACTTTTTTCTGGTAAAAAGAAGGGCCAACAAGCTTCTAAGGGGTCTATAGCTAGATGGCTTAAGTCATCTATTCTAGCAGCCTACTCTCAATCGGGGCTATCTCCCCCGCTGGGAATTAAAGCGCATTCTACCAGGGCTCAGGCCACTACATGGGCAGAAATGGCTGGTGCCACCCCAGATCAGATTTGTAGGGCGGCTATGTGGTCAAGTTACGTTTGTCCGTCATTTACAGGCTGGATCTTCTGTCAGCAAGTGAACAAGCTTTTGGCAGAAAGGTCTTGCAGGCTGTGGTCCCTCCCTAAGTGGGTAAGTCTCTTATCCTCTCAAGGTGCTGTCCTGAAAGACGTTAAGGGAAAAATCAAGTTAGACTTACCGGTAACTTGTTTTCCAGGAGTCTTTCAGGACAGCAGCAACCCGCCCTTCTTGTATTAAATTACTATGCTGTGACTAACCATATTCTGATTGTGTTCCAGCTTGGGCCGGAGGTTCTCTACTACTACTAAGTGGGAAGGAGCCTCCTTTTAAAGTTTGGTGGAGGTGTGTTTCCTGTCAAGTGGGTGGAGCCACGCTCTCAAGGTGCTGTCCTGAAAGACTCCTGGAAAACAAGTTACCGGTAAGTCTAACTTGATTTTTTAAAATACTAGAACTAAGCCAAGGTCACTTAAGGCCCTGTTCACGTAGGGCACATAGCTGCATGTACTGAGCAGGGCCTTCGGTTACTGGTACAAGGATGTACAGGTGTTGCATGCATCCTTGTGCCAGCAGCCCCATAGATGTCTATTGGCACACAGGGCTACATAGCCAGTGTCCCAATGTGATATTGGTGCAGGTGTATGACCATGAATGCACCCAGGGTCAATTTGGGGACACATACCTGCATGGTTGGCACACAGCAGCTGTGTGCGTGCAGCTGCATGTCCCAATAGACCTCTATGGGACTGCCAGTATGGAGATGCACACAACACCTGTGCTGGTATGACATGGGGCACACAGCTAATTGCCCTGTGTGAATGGGATCTTATTCATTGCCAGTGTTTTTTGCTTTTGTCTATTAAGGTTACTTTGCGCTCCAAAGCAGTGAAGGTTGGGCCTCTACAGTGTATTGATGTTCTACATACAAAACTATTACAATGTTTTCTCTAGTCCTCTTCCAGTACGGCACACCTGAGATGACTAGTCCACCTGACAGGAAACACAATCAACACATGAGGTTAAAAGGCCCCCTGCACCTCAGTTCTTGATTGTGTTTCCCAGCAGCAAAACATTTTATTTTTGTTGGCCCTGAAGTCGGTAGCGGATGTTCCCCCGACACCACCCCTAACCCCCCCCCCACGTTGAGGGGTGTCCTGAAGCTCCAATGGGTACACGCCCTTACCTTCCACCCAGGTCAGATTCAGTTTGGGGGCTGAAAGATCCGGAGGGTCGACTGGAGTCCAGGTCATCTGGGAGGGGTAGATGGCAGCTTCACACGCCAGCGCAGGTCCCTGGAAGATCGGTGGAGCACTCCTGGGAGAGGAGAGAGCGTTCTGGCTGGAGCAAGATGGCGCCATTTCCCTTTCCGGGCAACGTCACTTCTGGCGCTGGACTACGCCAATATGGTAGAGCTGCCGTGCCGGCATCTGCCCAGCGCCGACCTGAGGCCTCGTGCTAGAGGCCTAATTCGCTTTCAGCGGCGGGGCTCCAGCAAAATGGTGCTGGACAGTGGTGGCCAGACCCATAAATATCTGGAGAAGCAAGGTGGAGGTCCCATGAGCCCCTCTCACCTTCCCACCCACAGCAAGTCTGTTGTGACCAGGAGTGGAGAGGAGGATACAGCAGTGGCTGCAGCCATGGGTAGTGAGTCTTCCTCTGTTTGGCATAGCAAGTGGTTGTGTAAGGGTGGTCTTACCCACACCCCTTGGTGGGAGCAAGGAGATATACAGCCTGTTAAGATTTATGGGTACTGTCTTTTCTTTTATCTCCCTAGAACCCCCAGTGGATCTGCTCAAGGGGCCCACAGGCATAAGCCCAAAAAAAAACCCTCCCCAGAGTAAGAAGGTGTGGGTATTGCAATGAAAAGCTTCCACAGGATCATGTGAAACCTTTTTGCTATAGATGCATCCATAAACTGTCAGGCAAGGAAACCTCAGAAGTGATGAGGGACTTCCCCTCAGTACAGTCAGATGCTTGCTATGCTCCAATCTCTAAAAAAAAGGTGATGGCATCAAAAGAAGGGCCTAGCACTAGTGGTAGAGAATCTGTCCTAGGAACAGTACTAGAGGTCGACCGATATATCGGCCGGCCGATATATCGGCCGATATTTGGCGTTTTTTACTTAATCGGCATCGGCCGATTGTGCTGATAAAACAGGCCGATTATAACTTCAGCCGTGACTTGCAAATGACTTCTGTAATAGAAGTTAATGCAAGTTTCCTTAAGTTATCTGTGGAGAGGATTCTCTCCTCCTCTGGGCAGCCTGCCAAGTCTGATAAGAAGATACATTGTATCTTTCAGGTTCTTTTTATCAATAGACTGAACTCTGTGTGTAGAAGCTCTCAGTTTAACCATTTAAAGACTAAATCTTTTCTGACACTTGTTGCTTACAAGTAAAAATCCTGTATTTTCTGCTAGAAAATCCCTTAGAACCCCCAAACATTATATATATTTTTTTAGCAGAGACCCTAGGGAATAAAATGGTGATTGTTGCAATATTTTATGTCACACGGTATTTGCGCAGCGGTCTTTCAAACGCAATTTAAAAAAAAAAAAATACAGTAATGAATTAAAAAAAAAAACCTAAGCAGTAAAGTTAGCCCATTTTTTTTCGTCCAAAAGTTTTGATTACCTGTTTTTGTGTATTTATTATTTAAGATATTTTTTTTTTGTTTTGTTTTTTTGTTTTTTTGTTTTTCTAAATTATACATACAAGTGAACTGATTGAAGGTTTGTTTTGTTTAATGTTTAAATGAAAAAAAATTTCTGTATTACTTAAGGCTGCTTTCACACTGGAGCGGGCATGCGTTGATGGTAAAACGCTGCTAGTTTTAGCGGCGCTTTACCGTCATTTTAGAGGCGCTATTCGGCTGCTAGCGGGGCGCTTATAACCCAGCTAGCGACCGAGGAAGGGGTTAAATGCGCCGCTGCCAAAACGCTTTGCAGGCGCTTCGGCAGCGGTGCGCATTCATTTCAATGGGCAGGAGTGGTGGAGCAGCGGTATACACCGCTCCAAAGATGCCGTTTGCAGGACTTTTTTTTACATCCTGCCAGCGCATCGCCTCAGTGTGAAAGCACTCGGGATATCACACTGAGACTGCAGGGGAGCCATTTTACAGGCACTTTACAGGCGCTATTTTTAGCCCAAAAGCGCCTGAAAAACGCCCCAGGGTGAAAGGGGTCTAACTGTTAGATTTTATGAGATGAAGAAAAAAAATCGGCCAAATATATCGGCCCAAAAAAATCGGCATCACATATCGGCCATCGGCCACCGCGATTTCTAAATATCGGCATCGGCCAGAGAAAAACCCATATCGGTCGACCTCTAAACAGTACCCCCTCTCAACGGGTGGCATCTGACAGAACCTCGAGAACCCGGCAGAGACCTCTCTCCTCTCTTACATCTGGGGTAGAGGAATTTGAGGACCCAGGGGAGTCAGATCCGAAGCTCCTTAGAAGAGGGAGAAAATTCGAAGTCTGAAAGCAAGGACATTGAGGGTTCCAGGCACAGTAGACACCTCTTTCCCGTGGAAGACCGGGAGGAGCTACTCAGGGCAATTTACACCTCAAAGGAAATCCTGGAGCCACCAACTCGGATGTCCACCCGGCATAAGATGTACAGGGACTGGGAAAACCTCAGCCAAATGTCTTCCCAGTCCACCAGACCCTCAAAGAGTTTGTTTTGAGAGAGTGGAAGGACCCAGAGAGAAGTCCTTAAACTCAAAACATGGACAAGGAGGTTTCCATTTGGGGAAGAGGAGAAATTCTTCAAGACACATTGGATGCAGCCCTTTTACAGGTCTCGAAGAAATCTGGTTTATCCTCAGGTAACATAATGGACTAAACTGCTGCAAAGGCTGCTACGAAGAGCGTGGGATGCCAATGCGGCAAGCATTGCTCTTGCCTTGGCGTCAGCCTGTGTAGCAAGGAATGTAGATGCCTGGCTGCACAGACTCTCCAGCCATGTCATGAGGGGAAATAATTCTAAGGAAGTCAGACTCTCTAGAGATGTTGAGTAAAGCAGTGGCATACTTGGCGGATGCAGCAGTAGAAACTGTCAGGACCATGGCTAAGTCAGCAGCCCTCCAACTCTGCAAGGTGGGCCATCTGGGTCAAGTCGTGAGAAGGGGATCATATTTCCAGGTCACGGCTCTGCGGACCACCTTTTGAGGGTTCCCAGCTCTTTGGACCTGTATCGGGACCTGTCAGATCTTTCTCTATATCTACATAATATTCTGCCTATTTTATAATTTTTTTTTTTGGTCCCCCTAACCAGGGCCAATTCATGGCCAGGAAGAACTCAAACAGAAGGTGTGGGGGTTAAGGAAAGAACAGACAGAAGGGTGGTCTGCTCTTTTCCGGACCCAAAGACACCAACAAGCAGCCCAAGTGACACCAGCCTCAGGGTAAGGGGGAGACTTTCTTTCTTTATTCCACAGTGGAGAAAGATCTCAGAGCGACTATATCTTGCAGATTCTAATAGAAGGCTATCAGTTGTAACTTCTCTCCCCTCCCCCACAAATCTTTATACTGACCCATCCACCCAAGGATCCTTTAAGGGCAGCAGGGTTGCTTGACAACTTGCAGGATCTGGCGGGACAGGAGGTAATTGTCCCTATACCACTGGAACAGCTCTACTAGGGATTTTTCTACATTGTCCAGAAGCCATCAGGGAAATTTCACCTGATAACAAACCTCAGGAAGCTGAACAAGTTTCTGCAACAAAAGAGCTTCCGGATGGAAAGCATATACAGTGTGCGCAAACATCTGTTGAAGGATGCCTTCATGGCTACAATAAATTTATAGGACACCTTCCTCCATGTCCCGATTGCCCTGCAACATCAGTCTGTTTAAGATTTGCAGTCCTCACGAGCAAAGTTATACAGCATTGGCAGTTTCAAGCCCAAGGGTATTCACAAAGGTCCTGGCAGAGGCATTGGCTTACCTGCATCTGCAGGGGATTTCCCTTCTACCCTATCTAGACGACCTCCTGATTTACGGCCCGTCTTTAGAACAAGTGAGAGCAGATATAGACAAAGTGATTCTCACTTTGGAGACCTTGGGTTGGATAGTGAACCGGGAGAAGTCATCTCTTGATCCATTCCAGATAAACTTTCCTGGGTTACTTGGTGGATGCAAGTGCTCAAAAGCTTTATCCCAGAGGGAGAAAGTGGTAACGGCGGTTTCATCACTAATGGAACCCAGGAGCGGCTCTTGCAGACAGGTTATGAAAATCCTAGGGCTAATGACCGCCTGCATTCCAGCGGTTCCCTGGGCTCAGCTCCATTCCAGGGAATTGCAGGTTTTCCTACTATCCTCCTGGGACAAAAAGACTGAGTCGCTGGACGGGAGGGTTTCTATCCCGGCAAAAGTAAGGGCCTCCCTGAAATGGTGGCTGGTCCAAGACAGGTTCAAGTCAGGTCGTCCCTGGGCCCAGTGGAACCCAGTAAAGATCACTAACGACGCAAGCGCCTGGGGTTGGGATGCTTACTTAAAGGACTTCCGGGCACAGGGTTCTTGGACCCCGACCCAAGCAAGGCCTCCTCCAACCACAGGGAGCTCCTGGTGGTGGGTCAAGCATTGAAGGCTTTCAGTTGGGGGGGCAAGGACTAGAAGTCCAAATACTATCAGACAATGTGACAACCGTCTTACCTGAACTGTCAGGAGGGGACGAGGTCCAGGAGACTCCTAAAATTGGCTTTAGAAGTTCTAGGTTGGGCCAAAGGAACCCTTCAGTCCATATCGGGGGACCACCAATGTGGTGGCAGATTTTCTAAGCCGACAGCCCATCCACCAGGGGGAATGGGAGTTAAACCAAGACGTGTTCCTTCAGATAAGTCAGCAGTTTGGAGTGCTGGAGATGGATCTTTTTGTCCACAGAGGGAACGGGAAGGTGGAGTGTTTTTCTCTCACCAGCGAGGGGGGATCGGAGGGAGTGGGATGCTCTAGCACAGGACTGGGATTGCTACCTAGTGTACAGCTTTCCCCATTAGCATTCCTCCTACAAAAGCTGGGCTGCTCAGAGTACAAACTGATCCTGATAGCCCCATGGTGGGACCCCCATAGGAAGCCGATCACTAGAAAGATCTACTCAAAGATCTGGAAGGTTTGTTCACACTGGTGCCAGGATAGAAAAACCTCTAGGCCTGCGATACCAGTGGTACTTGAATTTTTGCAGGCTGGGGTGGATCAGAGGATTGCCCTGAACACCCTAAAAGTACACTGTGTTTATGGACCAGAGGCTCGCGCCCTGATGACCTTTTTTATTTGGAAAGTTTTGAGAAGACAATCCCACCTGACCATATCTTTTTCTGCCTTATTACATTGATGTCAGCTATAGGTGAAACCTTCTCCAATTCAACCTCCCTAGATGACACTGTATCATTAATTGCCATAGGTCATATATGTCAAAAGGTCAAGCTGTGTTTGACTAGGTTACAGAACAATAGACTGATCCATAAGGAAATGATTCAGAACGGCTGCACTTCCAAAAATCTTTTATTGAAGCTTCAAATGACCTGTGGTTGACAGATGGAGCAGGGAACAAAGAGGTAGATGTGTTTTGCGCAAATGTTATCTTTGTCATTACCTATTGGAACTAGTCACCACAATCACCTACAGTATCTCACAAGAGTACACCCTCACATTTTTGTCAATGTTTTATTATATCTTTTCATGTGACAACATTGAAGAAATTACACTTTGCCACAATGTAAAGTAGGTGTACAGCTTGTATAACAGTGTAAATTTTACTGTCCCCCTCACACACACAGCCATTAATGTCTAAACTGCTGGCAACAAAAATGAGTACACCCCTAAGTGAAAATGTCCAAATTGGGCCCAATTGGCCATTTTCCCTCCCCGGTGTCATGTGACTCTTTAGTGTTACAAGGTCTCAGGTGTGAATGGGGAGCAGGTGTGTTAAATTTGGTTGCTTGGCTTATTATTATTATTAATTTTTTTTTTTTTTTTTTTTGAATTGCCCCCTCTCTCATACCGGTCCCTGAAAGTTCAACATGGCACCTCATGGCAAAAAACATGAGCATCTGAAAATAATTTTTGCTCTACATAAAGATGGCCTAGGCTATAAGAAACTTGCTAAGACCCTGAAACTGAGCTGCAGCATGGTGGCCAAGACCATACAGTGGTTTAACAGGACAGGTTCCACTCAACAGGCCTTGCCATGGTCGACCAAAAGTTGCGTGCACGTGCTCAGCTTCATATCCAGAGGTTGTCTTTGGGAAATAGACATGAGTACTGCCAGCATTGCTGCAGAGGTTGAAAGGGGGGGGGGGGGGGGGGGTGTCAGCCTGTCAGTGCTCAGACCATATGCAGCACACTGCATCAAATTGGTCTGCATGGCTGTCGGCCCAAAAGGAAGCCACTTCTAAAGATGATGCACAAGAGAGCCTGCAAACCATTTGCTGAAGACAAGCAGACTAAGGACATGGATTATTGGAACCATGTCCTGTGGTCTGATGAGACCAGGATTAACGTATTTGGTTCAGATGGTGTCACGCGTGTGTGGCGGCAACCAGGTGAGGAGTACAAAGACAAGTAGGTCTTGACTACAGTCAAGCATGGTGGTGGGAGTGTCATGGTCTGGGGCTGCATGAGTGCTGCCGGCACTTGGGAGCTACAGTTCATTGAGGGAACCATGAATGCCAACATGTACTGTAACATACTGAAGCAGAGTATGATCCCCTCCCTTCGTAGACTGGGCCGCAGGGCAGTATTCCAACATAACGACCCCAAACACACCTCCAAAACCACTGTCTTGCTAAAGAAGCTGTGAGAGTAAAGGTGATGGACTGGCCAAGCTTTTCCCCAGACCTAAACCCTATTGAGCATCTGTGGGGCAGCCTCAAACGGAAGGTGGAGGAGCGCAAGGTCTCTAACATCCACTAGCTCCGTGATGTCGTCATGGAGGAGTGGAATAGGACTCCAGTGGCAACCTGTGAAGCTCTGGTGAACTCCATGCCAAGAGGGTTAAGGCAGTGCTGGAAAATAATGTTGGCTACACAAAATATTGACACTTTTGGTCCAATTTGGACATTTTTCACTTAGGGGTGTACTCACTCTTGTTGCCAGCGGTTTAGACACTAATGGCTGTGTTGAGTTATTTTGAGGGGACAGCAAATTTACACTGTTATACAAGCTGTACGCTCACTACTTTACATTGTAGCAAAGTGTCATTTTTTCAGTGTTTGTCATATGAAAAGATATAAAAAGTGAGGGGGGTGTACTCACTTTTGTGAGCTACTGTATATACTGCTCTAATGTGTCATTATTGGGTTACAGGTGAACTGACCAATTAAAAACAGTACTCAGCTGATATCGCAAAGAATACCCGGCTGGAGTACACGGTACATGCACTCAAATCTGATGTGAAGAGTTCGGTCCACTGCCAGAAGAAATCTGATATGTCAATTGAACGCGAAGCAAACTCGAAACATTATTCAGAATCATTGTATGGTAACAACATACACAAAAAAAAATATAAAAAAAAAATAGAACATGTATACATATACACAATCAAGATGATATTGAGAACAAATTATTTTAAAAGCCATGTGTTAGAACATCATGAGGACTAATACTGACACTCAGTGTGTGTGTGTGTATATATGTACTGATGAGCAGCGCGTCCTGACTTTGCTCTCTTACAGCGCTATGGCCTCTGGCAGAACCTTTAGCATCCTATGCTTCCAGGCCAGGTGTCAGATGCCTGTGTAGTTCATAATTGCCTGTATCTCAGCATACAATGCTTTGAGTTACTGAACCAGAACAAGCATGCAGCAATAAATCTGTGTCTAAATGACTGATCTGTTTAAAATAGAAATGCAAAATGTGTGTTAGGGGGAAAAAAAAAAATCTATTCTATGCATCTTCTCAGCTGCATAGGGGCTTAGAGGTGGGGGTGGAGACTTCAAGTGGGAGTGTCGGCATGAGTCTTGCCACTGAAGGACAGGTAGGCTTTGCTCCCAAATAAAATGAACGAAGCAAACTGACCACACTGGGATGGGTGTGCTTTCATTGCCCTGGCATGGTCAGTTTGAAAAATAAAAGCCTGGGGACTAGCAGGATCACCAGATATTTCATACAAAGGATGCAATGCAAAGAGAATAGGATCTTTTTTAATACAAGTAATAACCTAGACATGCATCAGAAATGTTGGGGTGGCATACTTTTTAAAGTATATATGGCATTGGTTAGCATAGTAGTCAGGCAACTAGGCAATTTAGAAATGGTACGTTGGCAGCCTGAACATTCTCTTCACTAAATTTCCTTTTGAAATGGCCTGTATTGGTGTGATAAATAACAGTTTGTTTCCTTTTTCCAGCATAGATCTGACCAGTGATGAGCCAGTTATCAGTCATACAGCAAAGAACACAGCAGTGAGCCAGAAAGATGAAAGCCATTTTATCTTTGTTACATGGAATATTGATGGGCTTGACTTTTCTAATCTTCCAGAAAGAGCTCGAGCTGTTTGTTCATATTTAGCTTTGTAAGTACTTTTGTTAATATATTTTACTGCATTTAACTTTTCCATTTGCAATCTGTAGAACATTCCCCTGCATGATGCCTTGTTCTAGGGGTACAGTAATCTACACCTTCCACTGTGTGACTTCTATAGAGGCATAACTAGAACCTTCAGGGCCCCGGTGCAAGAAACTAAAGAGGCTCCCCTGACCCCCGGCCAGTGCCCTTCCCTTTTGAACCCAGTGACAGAATGCCAAGGCCTGGTTACAATTGCGACCCTGGTAGTTCTGCCACGTGTCGGGTTTTTATTTTAACCATTTTTAAAATATTTTGGGTACCCCTTTTGGACATTGGTGCGATATCAGGCATCTAAACAAACCACCTGATGTTTTACCTTTGAGACAAAAAAGACTGGGGAGCCACACAAGTCCTGCAGTGACTTAGGAGGGGAAGCTTCAAAATTACTGCAGTGGTATAAAGATTCGGGGAGTGTCACAAGTCCTCCAGTAACATGTGGAGGAAAAGCCATACAACTCCTGCAGTGACATAATGAGGTGGAGGGAAAGCCACAGTAACATGCAAAGGAGAAGGGGTTTAAATAGTGCTACACTGAGACACTGGGGAATTGATGCATATGTTATGGAGCTGCCTCAAACCGTTCAGATTCTGGCATGGTATTGTGGATTTAAATCTGGTGTTTGATGCCCGCATTTCTTTAAACCCTATTACGTGCGTCTTGGGCTGGCTGGCCCCAGAAGAGAATCCCTTACTGACCATAGCTATTAGTTGCTTATAATTTTTGGTGAGAAGGCTGATGGCTAACAGATTAGAAAGGTAAATACTTTACTCCAGCTAGAAAAATGAACCTATCAAAAACAGGGATGCCCGAACAAATGTGAAATATTTAGGGAGCTTAACCCCTTGATGCTGACTTAATGCAAATATGGGGCCTTTGTCTTCAGGGGGTTGTACTGGGGTGATGCCTACAGCTACCCTTCTTCTTTTTTTTTTTTTTGAGTGGACAATTGGCTTTCTTATAATAGCCACTCGGCTGTTATTACAGGCAGCGGGAGGGGATGTCCCACTGCCTTCTGCGGTTCACCTGGGCTCTCCCGTTCCACCTGAAGGCCCTGAACGGCCAGCCAGAACGTCCGCTGGCCGGCTGGAAAACTGAACAAAGCAGAAATCTGCTTTGATCGGGTCTCGGATCTAGTAACCCGGAAGTGATGTCATGACAAGGCGCCAGATTTAAAACTATGACCGTATTCAAAACAGCCAAACTTGGTGTTTTGAATGCTTTTAAGTGCAAAGGAGGGTTTTGAGGTCTTATAGACCCCAGATTCCTCCATAAAGAGTACCTGTCACTGCCTTTTACTGTCACAAGGGATGTTTACATTCATTGGGGGGGGGGGGCGGAGAATGTAAAGCACCTCATCCCTCCGTGCTTGCAGAAGTGACCGCATATGTAAGCTGCGCCCGCAAATGTAAACCGTTTTCAAGCCACACATGTTTGGTATCGCAGCGATCGTTAAAAATTTCTAGAGGTTACCTGTTTAGAGTTAGTGACGCCTATGGAGAGTTTTAGGTACCATAGATTGTCGCCATTCCATGTGTGCGCAAAAAAAAAAATATATATATATATTCATGAAGGTGTATTTCTTTAAAAAAAAATTGCACTTGAAAGACAGCTGGGCAAATAGTGTGACATAAAATATTGTAAGCAACAAGTGTCAGAAAAAGGCTTGGACATGAAGGGGTTAATTGGGAACTCCTAGCGTGGCAGTGTAGGTAGGGTCAATCAAAAGGTAGAAGTATAAAAGGCAGTTGCCAGACTTTTACAAACCTCATCATAAAGGCCACTAGGTCAATAAAATAGTGTCATAGTTAAAGAAGATGGTGACATAAATGTACAGCATAATACCAAGCAGTAATAAATATACCCTAGTAGTCTGAGATACACCAAGAAGACTACCAGTATCACATCACTTGGTCAGTCTGGATATAGTCCTCAGGCAAAGTCCCACATCTTTCAGAAAAGGTTTCCTTCAGGGGAGAGGTGGGGTTTATCAAATCTATAATGCAATTGAAATAATGAACCACCTCCCATCCGCGCTGTAGCCATCTTTCGTACCTGATTTGCCGGGAGGGCGTCCATGGACGTCCTCCCGTTCTTGAGCGGGCTGTGCGCCCCCTGCATGGATTGCGCAGCTCGCTCTGTGATCAGCGAGCCTATGAGACTTACTGGATCACAGATCTTAGTAAGGGGTCCGTCCCGACCCCTTACCACGTGATCAGCTGTCAGCCAATGACAGCTGATCATGTGATGTAAACAGAGCCGGTAATTGGCTATTTTTTCTCCTCGCGCTGATAGCGTGAGGAGAAAAAAAAAATGCCGATCACCGGCGGCTGTCATCGGGACAACGGTCCCGTCAAGGAGAGCAGCTGCATGCTCATCTCTACCACCTGTGCCACCTAACAGTACACAACAATGCCGCCCAATCAGTGCCGCCCGTCAGTGTCACCTACCAGTGCTGCCTTATTTGTGCCCATCAGTGCCACCTTATCTGTGCCACCTTGTCTGTGCCCATCAGTGCCGCCTCATCAGCGCATATCAATGAAGGAGCAAAATTTTATAACAAACTATGAAAAATGTTTTTTTTTTTTTGTTTGACAAAAAATAAACCCCAGTGGTGATTAAATACCACCCAAAGAAAGCTCTATTTGTGTGAAAAAATGATAAAAATTTTATTTGGGTACAACGTTGTATGACCGCGCAATCGTCATTCAAAGTGCGTCAGCGCTGGAAGCTGAAAATTGGTCTGGGCAGGAGGGGGGTATAAATGCCCAGTAAGGAAGTGGTTAATAAACCAACATCAATTGCATAACGTTTACGGTGATAAAACAGGTTCCATATGCAGAAACACTCACGTTGTACAGATGAATATCGATAAAAACAGTGCAAAATTGAAACGTCACATGGGCTGAAGTCTCCCAGGAGGAAAGCGCAGGAAGGGGGGCACTTTGCGGTCCATTGCGTATCCACAAGGGCCATCCGAGAGATACCAGGTATTCACAGGGTAGATTATTTGATAAGTCAAATGAGATTTCTAAATATATAGTGGGGGAATTTCCTATAAAGGCCCCACACAAGGAAGTCATGTCCAAAGTTTAACAAAAAATGGGGAAAAAGTATACTGGGTGGTGCGGGAACAGGCGTGGTGGGTAGGAAAAGTGCTAAGTAAATAAGGAATGCTCTTGTTTACAAGGGGCATCAGGACAAACGCCAACACTTACGGCAATGAGATGTCTGGAGGGAAATGTCACAAGGTGTTCAGCCACAGAGGGCTGCAGCAGAATTGCTGCATATAAATTCTTACCCCTGCCCTAGGACATCACCCCCCAGCCAAACAAGATGGCCCCCATAATCTGGATGGGGACGCCAAATGGCCATCCAATGCATGCGGAGGCCAGAAGCCTCCAAGTAATGTGATACTGGCAGTTCTCTGTATCTCGGACTACTAGGGTATATGTATTACCACTTGGTATTATGCTGTACATTTATTTCTTAATCTTCTGTAACTATGACTCTATTTTATTGACCTATTGGACTTTTTTATGATGTTTGTAATAAGGTTTTGCATCTGCCTTTTTATACTTGTACCTTTTTGGATGACTCTGCACAGTACGAAGTCCCTTAGGGGTTCTGTTTTTATGTATTTTTTTTCCTTTTAGTCAGGGGAGATAATACGAAATAGGTTCCTATATTAATTTCACATTCACTGTATTTGGAACCAAAACATGTATTGTGGTGGTTGTCGCTCCTTTTTTTTTCTTCTGTTCGGCTATGAGGCTATTCAATGCTTAAAAACTACGTTTGATTTCTTTAGGTTACCTAACTGCTATGGATATGTAATATGCGATGACCACTGGTGGTTATTTGACTCTCCCCTCTCCTCGGTATTTTGAGCCAGTTGGTGCCATCACATGAGTGAAATTTGGATGCTATTTGAAACCTGTAATTGATTTGCAAAACCACGTTTAACTTTGTACCTCACTTATCCTATTCTTTGTGTAATTTTCTTGTACTACATTAAGAAATTTTGGTACCGAAAATGAAGGATACACTAAGCCGAGAAACCGATAACGAAAATTAGTTTTTAAAAAATAACATTTTGATATATAAAATTGTTATATTCGTTCGACGTTATCATGAATTAAAAATCCAGTAAAGTAAGTACTTTATTAAAAAGTAACCCACATACATTGGACACAGAAAATTAAAAAAATATACAAAATTAAATATAGAAACTTACAGTAACAGTACATATGCTGCACAAGGATAATAAAAAACAAAATAAAATAAAACAGAAGGCGCGCCGCCTAATATACACATCATACTAAGAAGCCGTCAGGGTAGTTGTATCAAAGCTTATTGTCAAATTAAAACATCAGCTTCCAGTCCACAATACATCATTCACATCACATAATGGGAGTGGGACAACTGGAAAACACAGGTTAATGTGTTTCAAGGACTTGCCTCTTAAAGCCAGAGAGAGGCAATTCCTCAAAACACATTAGCCTTTTGGGTTTTTCCAGTTGTCCTATAGGTGATGTGATATGATGTATCGTGGACTGGAAGCTTACTTTGATGACAAAGTTGATGGAGTACACCTGTTGGTTTGTTGTATATTACTTACCATATTAACAAAGGGGTCTGTCTTGATGATAATGCACTAGGCTAGTGCACCCTCGGTCTTGTTTCATTTCAGACAGTGTATCCACTGACTTCCCTAGTCATAAGAGGGCATCGAGGCGAGGCATGTCCAGTGAAGCCAGCAGGGAAAAATGTAGGCAAAAGTCTGGGGCCCGCTTCCAAGCACCAGAGATTGTGGCGTTGATTTACTAAATTTGGAAAGATTGAAAAATTTAGCGCAGCTGAGTATATTGGCCAATGAGTTTAAGTTCTTCAGCTTGTTTAAAGCTTTGACAAAAAAAACCTGGAAGCCGTTTGGTTAACCTAACCTTCTATGCAGAGATAATGGGTTTTGCTAGACGAGGATGATATTTATGTGATAATAGTATGTATAACCCTTTCTTCTATGGCTGTGTTTGTCGCTTTTACCCACCAAAGACAGGTAAATATCTTGTTTTGTGAAACGGGACATTCTTGTTCAGGCAAATCTGTTTCAACACAAGATTTGTATAATCCAAAAATGGTTGATCCATTGAAAACTTGGAAAACATATGAATTCACATAGACCTTTTAGTCCATCTATTTTGTCTTGAGGCCTAACCGATTTTAACATCTCCGCCAGAAGATTATAAAATGCATTATTTCTTCAACAATACATAGTTTTGCAGATGCAGTTTCGCTGACAGCTCAGGGAGCTGTCAGCCCATAGTTAGGCCCAACAATAAACTATGTAGTTCAAAATCTGGAGTTCTTTTAAATTGAGAAAAAAAAACCTGTAGAAGAACTACAGTGAACATCCAACAAAATAGCAAAGGGCCTGCCCTACCCTTTCTATTCTGTTATTTAACTAGTCAATTATAAAACTTGAGACTTCAAAACTTGAAATAAGTTTAGTAGTTTAACTTTACAGTCCACTGTGATTGGTTGGAAATTGGTGCAAAAGTGGCACAACTAGACAATCGGAACATACTCATAGTAAATTGGACTGTGCTACTGCTTTCTAATCTATTTCAGTAAAAGTGGTAGATTTAAGAACAAAAAGTTGTTCAGCTTTCTCACAGGAGAGACAGTTCCTCTTTTCATTAATATGAGATGCTAGACTGATTAGTGTCTCACTCTCTGTGCTGGTGCTTGGGGCAGATAAATATCTCCGTGCAAGCAAAGGAAAATGGTTTTTGTTGATACGCCAGTACTCAAGGGGATTGTCGCTTCTGGTGATAGGCTTTTCAGCTAAGTCTCCAGTTGTTGGGTAATGGATACCACCGCTCCAGGCAGGTTCACCGAAGTGAAAGTTTCTCCTCTAGAAGAATAGCTATACTATAGCTATGAGTAAGCACTCTTGGTATTGTGAAACGCGTTAGCCTGTTTTGCTTTTCTGTGGTTTGTACAGTATGATCCTGTGTTCACAATAAAAGGCACAAGAAAATTTTCTTCATTGGAGTGCGGCTGTCCAGAGTTCTATTACCTTCATCCAGTTGTTGGGTAGCTCCAGATTTTGTGGCACTGCTATGGATCGGGGTGCATTCATGTAAAATTTCTTCAAACCTATAAGATATCGAGGGAGTGTGTTCCTCTTCATTTGTATGTGACCGTTTCTCTGGTATACTTTTCTCTGTGCTACACCTCAACACTCCTTCACCAGCTGCTTCCATCACCTCCATTTGAGCTTGTATCATTTCCCGTGCATGCTGCTTTTTCTCCACATTAAAATAATGCTCTTTATATCGAGGATATAGAACTGTTGCAATGCAGTACAGAGGGTTGGACTTGGTGTCTTAAAACTGGTTAACGGCCTCCAGTAGAGTGGTTTTAGAAGTTTTTTACACCATGGTCTGTTTCTACCTCTTTTCCTAGCAGACGCTTCAGTGCAGCAATCAAGGGAATAACTTCAGCAATGGAAGCATTAGCTGAGCTTATTTCTTTTAACTGTTCAAATGGAGATAGAAGAGACAAATTATTTTCAACTAACATCCACTGATGTGCACTCAGTTTTGCCGGCAGCTCGTAATCTGCAATGTACACAGCTAAAACACGCCTTTGTTCGGAAAGACTTTGCAGCATATAGTAGGTGCTGTTCCAATGAGTGGCTACATCTTGCTGCAGTCGTTTTGGTGGCATTCCAAACTGTATCTGCAAAGCTTGTAATCTGGAATAAGCAAGTGGAGAATGCTTAGTGACCCACTATTTTTCTTCCCTTTGATACAGTATCAGATATGGTGTGCTGACTCAGCAATCCCTCATTCACAGCCAATTGTAGCATGTGTGCTATACACGGTATGCTTTTAACCACTTGCCGACCAGCCGCCGCAGTTGTACTGTGGCAGAATGGCACGGATGGGCGTTGTACTGTGGCAGAATGGCACGGCTGGGCGAAACAACGTTACGTAACGTCGCTTCACCCTGTGGGCACTAGGGTGCGCACACCCCCTGCTCGCCCATAGAGCCGATGCAAGTGTCCGGCGGTCACGATCACCGCCGGGCTCCTGCGATTTCTCGGGGCACACGGAGAACCGGGATCTGTGTGTGTAAACCCAGTTTCCGGTTCTCTGAGGGGAGAACAGACAGATCGTCTGTTCATACAGAGTATGAACAGCGATCGGTCATCTCCCCTGCACAGCCCCATCCCCCCCTTCAGTTAGAACACACACTAGGGAACACATTAACCCCTTGATTGCCCCCTAGTGGTTAATCCCTTCACTGCCAGTGACATTTTTACAGTAATCAATGCATTTTCATAGTGCTGATCGCTGTAAAAATGTGTCAAAATTGTCTGACATAATGTCACAGTCCCGATAAAAATCGCAGATCGCCGTCATTACTAGTAAAAAAAAAAAAAAAAAATAGTATGGTTACCCCAATCCTTTTTCAGGGAGATAGATGCCTGCATAGGATCCTTCCTCTGGAGAGGATCCTCCCCTCGGATAGCTAGATCGACCCTTCAACTCCCTGTCAGTTGTGGAGGTTTGGCACTACCTAATTGGTTAATGTACTATTGGGCGGCCATGCTGGTAACAATTAGATGGTGGTTTGAACAGTCTAAGGCCAATGCTGCAGTCTGTCTGGAGGCGGCAGTTGTGGGTTCCTTTTAAGGGGCTTGGAAATTTGGTGTATCGGGGAGCCTTATCTAGCCCGGCCCTACTGGGCCCCACTAAGGCTACCTTGCGAGTATGGGGGGTGGCTAGAAAACGTTTTTTAGCTCCGGATAAATGGTCCCCATACTGCCCATTATGGGGAAATCCGCCCCTCCCACATTTTAGGACAATTCCAGACCCACAATTGTGGGCCCGTCATGGGATTAAGGTACTGGGGGATATTGTCTCCTCTGGGGCCCTGCTTTCTTTCCGGGACCTAGGAGAGAGGCATGGCCTTCCTATGGGGATGCTGTTCCGCTACTATCAACTAAGACATGCTTTCCGGGCTCAATTCCAGACACCGCCTGTCCTTGTGGTGGACGCGGTGGAAGGACTCCTAGCTCAGGAAACCCTCCAGAAACCTCTCTCGGCACTATACTTAACGCTGCTGCGAGTGGACTCTAAAAAAAAAATAGATGCATTATGGGAAAAATGGAGGGTCGATATCCCATCTCTGGACAGGGAAACTTGGGAGGAATGCTTTGAGGATAACTACCAACTAGTGATATCTTCCAGAGATAAATTGACTCAGACCAAGTTCATACATAGAATTTACTTTACGCCTCAGAGACTGCACAGAATTTACCCGCAGAGATCCCCAAATTGCTCAAGATGCCAATCCACCGACAGCACCTACTTACATATGTTTTGGACATGTCCTAGACTCTCTCGGTATTGGTCTGATATCTTCGATTTTCTAGACATACGTCTCCAGCTGCAGTTACCTAGAACGGCAGAGCTGGCCCTGCTGGGCATACAGGATGATGACCAAAGACCTAGGTATACTAAGCTTCTACTCTCCTTATTACTCTTTTATGCCAAAAAAGAGATATTGCTGAAGTGGACCTCCCCCCTCCCGCCCACAATGGGGTCTTGGATGGCCTCGGTTAATGCCGTATTACCATTATATAAGTTAACATATGAATAGAGGATGTCCCCAAAAATTTGAGAGGGTGTGGAGGCCATGGACTGATCCTATGTAAATCACACTATCATGCAGGCACGTCTATGTATCTGTTCCATATATGTTGAAGACGACTAGTCTTGTCATGGGGAGTTTCTGGCTGCCCCTCCCATCCTTCCCTTTTTTGCACTATTAAATACGGGGGAAGAGAACACTGCCTATGACTTAGTTGGGATTGGATATGTGTTTTTCTACTATGAATGGTATATACTGGGTACTGCCACTGTATTATTGTCCTCTCATGATTGTATCCACTGCAATATTTCATGCCTTGTAAATGCAATGTGAACCATTTATTTTTCCAATAAAGACCAACCTTGTTGTTAAAAAAAAAAAAAAAAAAAAAAAAAAAAAAAATAGTAAAAATGCCATAAAACTATGCCCTATTTTGTAGACGCTATAACTTTTGCACAAACCAATCAATATTCGCTTATTGGGATTATTTTTTGAAAAAAAAAATGTAGAATATATATCGGCCTAAACTAAGGAAAAAATAGTTTTTTTTAAATATATTTTTAGGGGATATTTATTATAGCAAAAAGTTAAAAATATTGTTTTTTTTTTTTCAAAATTTACGCTTTTTTTGTTTATAGCACAAAAAATAAAAACCGCAGAGGTGATGAAATACCACCAAAAGAAACCTCTATTTGTGGGAAAAAAAGGACATCAATTTTGTTTGGGTGCAACGTTGCACGACCGCGCAATTGTCAGTTAAAGCGGAGCAGTGCCGAATCGCAAGAAGTGCTCTGGTCAGGGAGGGGGTAAAATCTTCCAGGGATGAAGTGGTTAAGTTCACTGTCGTCCATTGCCTTTGTCATGTTCCGTGCATTCTCAGACAATCAAATGCACTTTAGACTTCTCAATGTGTCAAGCATGGTTTTTAAAGCGTCAGATATTGCTGCTGCAGTATGTGATCCTACAAACTCGCGTGCCTTAACCACTTCAATACAGGTCATTTTCACCCCCTTCCTGCCCAGGACAATTTTCAGCTTTCAGCGCTGTTACACTTTGCATGACAATTGTGCAGCCATACAACACTGTACTCAGATAACATTTTTATAAATTTTTTTCCCACAAATAGAGCTTTCTTTTGGTGGTATTTGATCACCTCTGCGGCTTATATTTTTGCGCTATAAACAAAAGACTGACAATTTTGAGAAACGCAATTTTTTAATTTTTAGCCATAATATTTAAAAAAAAATATATATATTTTTTTCCTCAGTTTAAGCCGATATGTATTCTACATATTTTTGGTTAAAAAAATTGGGGATAGATTTATGGCTTTTTTTTCTTTTTTTTTTTTTTTTTGTCAGGACTGCGATATTGCGGCGGACAGATCGGACAGTTTTGACACTAGCGGCCATCATTTGACTGTACGTGGGATGGGAACAGGTTAGGTAGGATGTTTTGCAATTGAAATTGTGGCATCTATACACTACGCTGTCAGGCTAAGCATGCTTGTTGGACTGACGTCTGAACTCCAAATGTCAGTAGCAAAACTGATTGCTATGTCGGTATTCCTGAGCTCATGAACGTGTTTTCTAACACTGCAAAAACAATTCAGGTAGACAGTTATCTGCAATGTAGCATCTGCTTGGTATTGTGTAACGCAGCTCAATATGTTGCATGAGCCTACGGAATCCAATGTCTTCCACCAGAGAATGGCTGGTCGTCTAATGCAATAAATTCCATAATTTTATCTGTAATGCCGTGAGCTTTGGGACTGTCACTCCTAATTTTTTTAACCTTTTTCGAAGACTGTGGCCACAGAAGGTGTTGAGCCTGAGGCACTTTTTGGAAGCGGTACTGTTTTTTTGTATTCTGTATGCGGAACTGGATGATGTTTTTTAGGTGGTGTATCAAACCTGTTGAAAAATGTCTTGGCACTGTACCCCCTCTTGAAAGTTTCTGCTGAGCAAAGACTGCAGATTGCAAATTTGGGGTCTTTATCGGAAACTTTAAAATATTTCCACACTGCAGATATGGTCCACCTTTGCTGATAGCGTATAAGATTAGCATAGAATGATCTATAGTAGTGGGAGTGAAATCTGGAGAGGGGGGGGGGGGGTTTATTTATTTATTTTTTTCAGTGCAGCTCTTACCATGCAAGGTAGTTATGTCTGCACTACAGTACATCTTCTACCAAAGAATATATCGATTGCATGCTATATTTGAGATTTTCAGTAGTATATTGTGTACTGTCATGTTTAACCACTTCAGCCCCGGACCATTTGGCTGGCCAGAGCACTTTTTGCAATTCGACACTGCGTTGCTTGAACTGACAATTGCGCGGTCGTGCGACCTGGCTCCCAAACAAAATTGATGTCCTTTTTTTTCCCACAAATAGAGCTTTCTTTTGGTGGTATTTGATCACCTCTGCAGTTTTTATTTTTTGCGCTATAAACAAAAAAGTGACAATTTTGAAGAAAAACATTATTTTTTTTACTTTTTGCTATAATAAATATCCCCAAAAAATATGTAAAATATTTTTTTTCCTCAGTTTAGGCCGATACGTATTCTTCTACATATCTTTGGTAAAAAAATTGCAATAAGCATGGTTTGCGCAAAAGCTATAGCGTCTACAAAATAGGGGATAGTTTTATGGCATTTTTTTAATAATTTTTTTTTTATACTAGTAATGGCGCCGATCCGCTTTTTTTATATTGTGACTGCGACATAGCGGACAGATCAGACACTTGGCGCTATTTTGGGACCATTCACATTTATACAGTGATCAGTGTGATTTAAAAATGCATTGATTACTGTGTAAATGTGACTGGCAGTGAAAGGGTTAACCACTAGGGGGGCTGTAGGGGTTGTGTCCTAGGGACTGATTCTGACTGGGGGGGGATGGGCTATGTGTGACATGACACTGATCACCGCTCCCGATTACAGGGAACGATGATCAGTGTCACTAAGCAGAACGGGGAAATGCTTGTTTACATCAGCATTTCCCTGTTCTTCCTCTCCGTGAGACGATCGCGGGTATCCCCACGGACATCGAATCCGCAGGACCCACGATCACACTCACAGAGCTCGTAGCGCCCGCAAGCCGCTTCTCAAAGGACAACGTACAGGTACGTTAATATGCCTGTACGTGCCCTTCTGCCGACGTATATCGGCGTGAGCCGGCCGGCAAGCGGTTAATATTCATGCACTTGTCATTGTAGTATAACATACTGAATTGCTATCTTTCTTTCTAAATAGTTCAAACATGCATTGCCTGTACTACTACAACTACACTAAGTAAACACTACATACAGCTGAATATCTTTCTAAATGGCATGCAATCAATGTTTTTTGTATTTATAGTGCTAGTTTATAGTACTAGTTGGATTGTCAGTTAACCACTTGCCAACCGCCGCACGCCGTTTTACGTCCAAAGTTTGGCGCTGAATATTGTTATGGCAACAGCTAGCTGCCATAACCCCGGTATCCCCGTTTTCGTGCGGCGGTTGGCTTTCAGATAAAAGTGGTCTCTACGGCGGATTCGCCGCAGGATCACTTTTATCGGTGGCGGGAGAGGGGGCCCCCCCTCCCGCGATCCGGAGCCATCGGTAGTGGCGGAGGTGATCGCGTCTGTCCCCTTGTTGTGCCTGGAGCTGAGTGAGGGGAAGATGGCGCCCACTCGTCTCCATGACACTGCAGGGCGGAAGCGGCGTCAAAACGTCACTTCCACCCATACATTTTTTTTAAATGCCTTTTTTTTTTTTTTTTATTGCATTTTAGTGTAAATATGAGATCTGAGGTCTTTTTGACCCCAGATCTCATATTTAAGAGGACCTGTCATGCTTTTTTCTATTACAAGGGATGTTTACATTCCTTGTAATAGGAATAAAAGTGACACAATTTATTTTAAACAGTGTAAAAATAAATAAAATCATGGTAAATAAAGGAAAAAAAAAAAAAATTTTTAAAACCCCTCGTCCCGACGAGCTCGTGCGCAGAAGCGAACGCATACGTGAGTAGCGGCCGCATATGAAAACGGTGGTCAAACCACACACGTGAGGTATCACTGCAATTGTTAGAGCGAGAGCAATAACTCTAGCCCTAGACCTCCCCTGTAATGCAAAACATGCAACCTGTAGAATTTTTTAAGCGTCGCCTATGGAGATTTTTGAGGGTAAAAGTTTGATGCCATTCCACGAGGGGGCGCAATTTTGAAGCGTGACATGTTGGGTGTCAATTTACTCGGCATAACATTATCTTTCACAATATAAAAAAAAATTGGGATAACTTTACTGTTGTCTTATTTTTTTTTATTCAAAAAAGTGAATTTTTAAAAAAAAAGCGCACTTGTAAGACCTCTGCGCAAATACGGTGTGAAAAAAAGTATTGCAATGACCGCCATTTTATTCTCTAGGGTGTTAGAAAAAAATATATATAATGTTTCGGGGTTCTAAGTAATTTTCTAGCAAAGAAACCCGTTTTAAACATGTAAACGCCTAAATTCCAAAACGAGGCTGGTCCTTAAGTGGTTAAAAAGGAAAGTGGCAATGCTCACCGGTGAAAAGTATTAATAGTAGCCATCCAGGAGGGACGATGCCCCCTCTAATGCAGCCCTGTATGCTCCCGTCTCCCAACTTCATCTCGTCCAAGGAGAAAATGCTCCCAACTCCAGCATCTTAGTCATGAGGAACGTGTACGCCGTCGACACAGCGAGTGACGTCACCAGTCGGTGCACCTACTGCGCATGCGTAGTTTTCGGCCCCATTGTCGACAATTTTTTTTTTTTTTTCCGGTAATGTGCCCGAAATAACAATTTTCAGCGGATATGTTTCGGCAACTGAAATTTCAGTGCGTTCCTAATAAACGTGAAAGTGGATGAACACCAGTTTTGCAGTGACTAGTGTGTTTTTCTGCATCACACTATGAGAGCCATGTGGATTCCCAAATAAGTGTGTTTTACAGTTTGTTTTTTTTCTCTAAAATTGCAGACAGTTTAGATTTAAGTATTGTCTTTTGAGATTTTCTTTGTGCTGTTTTCATAATTCAAATGCTATTTGTCTAGTTTGAGTGCTTATTAATAGAAAACAAATGTGTGGAAGGGCACCAGAATTCTGTAGCTGCATTCACAGAAATATTTCTACATGCTATTACAACGCCTCGCAAAAAGTATGGAATCACCACTCTTGGAAAATGTTCATTTAATTGTGAAAAAAAGCCTCTAAATCAGACATGCCTCAACCATTTTCATTTAATAGTCCAACCTTCTGGCTTTAAGAAACTTAAAAAAAAAAAAAAAAAAAAAAGCAAAAAGAGAAACTGTAGTCAATTGCCATATGTTTTTGCAGATTAAGAACAGGGAAAAAAAATATGGAATGCCTCAATTCTGAGGAAAATATTATGGAATCACCATGTGCTTACATTCTGCTAATTAGTCTGCAGTTAGAGTGCTTGAACACCTTGGGGAGCTGTTGCACCAACTTGATTGACATGAATCATGGCTCCAGCACGAAGGATGTCAGTTGAAACAAAGGGGAGGGTTATAAAACATCTTCCAGAAGGTAAATCCTCATGGAATGTTGCAAAAGATGTTGGTTGTTTCCAGTCAGCTGTGTCTAAAATCTGAACCAAGTACAAATCAAAGTGGAAGGTTGTTAAAGGGAAGCGTACTAGTAGACAAAGGAAGACATCAATGCATCAAGATATAAAACGTAAAGCAATATGCCTTTAAAAACAAAAAATGCACATCAAAACAAATGAGGAACAAATGGTCAGAAACTGGAGTCAATGTCTGTGACTGAACTGTTAGACATCGCCTAAAGGAAATTGGATTTACATACAGAAAAGCCAAACTAAAACCATCATTAGAGGTTGTAAACTCGAAAAAACAAACAAATCATACTAGCTCATTATGAAATACCTACTAACGAAGCCCTGCATCGGTGCCAACGCGCCACCGAGACGGCTGACATCTTCCCTGGTGTTTCTTCCGGGTTTGCAGGCTCTGGTACTGAGCGGCCAAAGCTGCGATGACATCACTCCCGTGCAGCCGCCGGTCATGGCACAGGGCTCTGAAGAAACTGCACATACGGCTGTTCCTTCGGAGCGCATGCGCCAATGATATAATCGGCAGCTTTTATAGTAAATATCTCCTTAACTGCAAGTTTAGGAGATATTTACAGTATCTACAGGTAAACCTTGTTATAGGCTTACCTGTAGGTACAGTTATAACTTTACTTCCTCTTTAACACCTAAACAGAAAAAAAAAGGTTACAGTGGGCTAAAGAAAAGCAATCATTGACTGTGGATGACTGGATGAAAGTGATATTTAGTGATGAATCACGAATCTGCATTGGGCAGGATGATGCTGGAACTTTTGTTTGGTGCCATTCCAATGAAATTTATGAAGAGGAGTGCCTGAAGAAAACATGCAAATTTCTACAATCATTGATTTGGGGTTGCATGTCAGAAAGGTACAGGGGAAATGACAGTCATTAAATATTTAGTAAATGCACAAGTTTATATTAGAGTTTTGGACACTTTTCTTATTCCCTCAATTGAAAGCATGTTTGATGTAATTTTTCAGGATAATGCATCTTGCCATAGGGCAAAAGCCATGAAAACTTTCCTTCAAGAAACACCTATGTCAATGGAATGGCCTGCAAATAGTCCGGACCTCAATCCAATTGATCTATGGTGGAAATTAAAGATAGTGGTCCATGACAAGGCTCCAACCAGCAAAGCTGATCTGGCAACTGCAATAAGAGAAAGTTAGAGCCAGATTGAGGAAGAATACTGTTTGTCAATAGCTAAATCCATGCCTCCAGAGAATTCAAGCTGTTATAAAAGCCAGAGGTGGCACAACAAAGTACTAGTCGTGTACTGTAGTGTTGTGGAAAAAAAAAAACACACAATTCTATAATAATTTCCTCAGAATTGAGTGATTCCATGTTTTTTTTTTTTTTTTTTTTCCTCTGCTTGATATGCAAAAACTGTTGCAATCGACTTCTTTTTTTTAAATGTTTCCTAAAGCCAGTAGGTTGGAATGTTAAATGAAAATGGTTTTGAGGCATGTCTGATTTAGAGGTAGGTGGTTTTTTTCACAATTAAATGAACATTTTCCAAGAGTGGTGATTCCATACTTTGTCAAACAATTAACAGAAGTGATGACTGAACAGATTGTGGAAGCAGTCCTTTTCATTTCTCAGACACAATGATCAGAAAATTTTGGGGTGATCACTTTTTGGCCCTTAGTAGGATAATGAGCCTTCAATACTGAATCTTATATTCGCAAGCCACATATGTTTGTAAAATACTATTATCCTTTCGTCCAAATTGTCCTGGCTGTAGAGATGTCTGATATCTCGAACTAATGACGAAAAGTGTTAGGACTGATTCTCAATAACGGTTGGGGCCAGTAAAACCCTGCAGTTGAGCTGTGCTTGTGCTACCCCCAACCACTACCCCCTTTAGGCGCAGATGCAGCAGCTATAATATGGCTTACCTGTAGGTACTGTAAATATCTCCTAAACATGCACGGTTTTGGAGATATTTACCTTATACGCTTGCGCTGACTTCATGGGCGCATGCGCACTGCAGAAACTGCTCGCTTGTGCCATTTCTTTAGTAGCGTGCCATGACGGCGGCTCCCGTGCATGCGCGGCAGTGATGTCATCGTGGCTCCGGCCAATCACAGCGCCGGAGCCTGGAAGTAACTCCGGGAGACATGACATTGGTCACAGCGATGTGCGGGGCCGCTGCAGAAGCTTTGACCTAAGGTAAGTACTTCATAATGAGCTAGTAAGTGATGCATACTAGCTCATTTTGCCTTGGTCTTACAGGGTTGGGTGTATTTATTTTTTTGGGGGTTTACAACCACTTTGAGTCACTACTACAACAGTTGCAGTCAGAATACCTAAACTCGTGTTTTCTTTCTAAGATTGATAAATCCTCCGAGCTCTGCTACCTAAACTGGAGCAGCTGTCACTCTTGTAAGTACTCTCAATGCAGTCCATTGTGGACTACGAACTGGCCAGCCATCACCTAGCCGACTGGTATGTTCAGCTTGATGATCACCGGAAGCCCAGGGTATCATGAGACTTGTCAGTATGGGTGCAAGTGGCCAGCAGGAAGTTGGACATGTGTGCACGGCATGTGGGTTTCATGGAAAAGTTGTACATTTTTGGAACATATAGTGATGCAGCTTTTTAAGAGTGATTTTTGTGTAAGGATAATTAACCATACTTCATATTTCTTTTATCCCTATAACAGGTACAGTCCAGATGTTGTGTTTTTACAAGAGGTTATACCTCCACTGTATGACTATCTAAAGAAGAGAGCGGTTAGCTACACCATCATTACAGGTATGTGTTTTCACCATTCTAGGGTTTTCATTTGGAAACATTGTGGAATTCAGTCTTATACAATACACCTCTAATTATTATATTATATATTTATTTTTTTGGGGCATTCTGGAGAAAACTAACATTACATGCTCTGCATCCTTAAAGTGGTAATAAATCCAAAAACAAAAATGTAATATATTGCAGCTTAGCATTCAAATATGGTGGGTGCATTTTTTTTTGGCAGTAAACTAATGATACATGATTTAAACCATGTTGAAATCAAACTAGTTATTTACAATGAACATGGCACTAAGTATGCTCAAATCTTTCTTACTGTCATAAAGCATTTTTTTAAAAGCTGCTGCTTGCTGTTCACTGGCGCCATACTAATTCTGGTCTTCCGCGTCTCTTGTCATTTAGTTCCACCCGCAGTAGCTTTCCCTCTCCATAATTCTGCGCATTAATAGCCGTATCCAAGCCTCTTCTTCATTTCCGATTACTTCCGATTATTTGAAATTATTCATTTTTAGGAAATGACAATGAATACTTCACTGCCATTATGCTGAAAAAATCCAGAGCGACACTAGTAAGCCAAGAAATTATTCCTTTCCCAACAACTTCCATGATGAGGAATTTACTGGTGGCGCATGTAAGTTGTTTTTTTGTTTTCATAATATATAAATCTCAATCTCTCTCTGTGTATGTGTGTATGTGTGTGTGTGTGTGTGTATATATATATATATATATATATATATATATATATATATATATATATATATATATATATATATATATATATATATATATATATATATATATTAATCTAAATGACCCACTAAGATATAATCAGAGCATATACAGTATATTGCACATTTCATATATGCAGCAGCTTGTATACTGAGTGGCAATACATGTACTCCTTTTCCTAAGCCTAAAGGTTTACCACGTTTAAATAATCAAAACAGCATGTGACACTAGAAAATTCATTTCCTGGAGAAAGAGTGGGAATGCTGAATTGCTAAAGCTAACTGGATGAATAGCTTAAATCTGTAAGAAAAAGTTAAAGAAGTGAGAATAGTTGGAAAAGTAGGAATGGTTTTAAAATAAAAATGAATTTCATTAAAGTTTAATAACACCACTAATGTATGAAAGATGTGGAATATTTAAAGGTTTTTTTGAAAAGCGTTTTGATCATTAATCCCCACACCTAATGAGTGAGAGACAGTGTGAGAGAACCCTTCAAACAAGCCTTAATAAATCCACAACAGTACATGCAATGGAAACAGCGACTTCACCATTAGAGACACATGGCCTTTGTGAACGTATCGGTATAAAATTTATGTTGATAAACTTAAAAATGTGGGCATGTCAGTGATTTAAAAAAGTTGGCTGTGCGTTTTGCTGGGAAGTGTAAAGAATTTTATACAGGACAGTCAATGGAAGAAAGTGTAGAACTCTTATCATTTGGAAGCTCAACCAGCCAAAAGTAAAAGGCGTATCACAAAACTGAGCACATTGCCTGAAACTAGACAAAAATACCTACGTTTTGATGTATAAATTGTGTATGACAAGTAGATCTTGTGGGCGTGAGAGCAATTTATAGAGAAGGAACTAAGATAATTTTTTTAAGGCTCTAGCTATGACATCATCCACTCTAAGCAGCCCGATACACACTCTGTTTAATCGATAACATTTCCTGAAATGATCATTAAACTTAAACGGCTTTTTCACAAAAACTGTAAAAGATATCAAACTGAAAAGATATAGCCAGATAGCGGAATATTTTGTGAACATTTTAAAGTTTTTTTTTTTTTGGCGTCTGTAGGTGAAAGTATGAAGGAGCTGAAACTTTTGGGAGCAGAAGAAGATTTTAAGGATTTGAAGCATGCTCTTTCACTTCAATGTTAAAAAAAAAGTGTTAAAAACCTTAATATTTTAAAAAGTATAAATAGTAAAAAAAAAAGTTAAAGTCCCATCATTAGCTGAAAGAGCTGAACATTTTAAAAGTTGAATGGTTTTAATAGCTGAAAGTATGCAGAAGTTACGCAGAGCCAAAAAACGTATGGAATAATAAAATTGAAAATAAATAAAAACGAATAATAGTGGGACTGCTGAAGCAGTCCCACTAAATATATTCATTGCAACTGTAGCTACCTGTCACAATCTAGTACAAAATTTCACTGATCTCCATCTGTATATGCATGTGTGCATGCATTGGTTTGCCTGTCTCTGTTTACCTGAGCAATTGTGCGAGTGTCGCTGTCCATATGTACAGTAGGAGTTTGTGTATTAATATTATACAGGATTTATATAGCGCCAACACTTTGTACAGCGCTTTACAACATGAGGGCAGACAATACAGTTAATACAGGAGGAATCGGTGTGTATGGGGGGGGGGGGATGGAATATACGACTGTTTGGCAAGCTTATAAAGCAGTGAATGGCATGCAGGTGAATTCTCTCGTGAATGTTCCTATTTAATAATTTTGTGGTTTCGTTCATTGTGGTTTCGTTTTTTGGAATCTTTCACAGTGGAATGACTTTCTTTATAAGAAGGATCATCTTAAATCCTTGTGGAATACCCCAGGGGACCAAGGACATTGAGCATGTGCTCCCATTCTGATCATGCTATGGTTGCTGAGCTAGCCTGGTCGACAGCGCCCCTCAGTGGTCTTCAATCATGGAGGCAAATTTTAATGAGGTCTAAGTGACAAAACAGAGGAGAGGGAGTTGTAGCAGGTGGCACACAGGGGAGAGGGCTAACAGCTTCAGCTTTACCATCTTCCAGCCCTGGACATCTTTCTTGTACACAAGAAGACAGGCAACTGAGCCCAAACCCACCCATTCTCATAAGAAAGACTAGAGTCCTACATGGTGACTTGTTCTGTAAATTAAAGCGCTTCTCTGCCAACATGGGTGTGCTGGAAATGGAGCACAGTCATTTAGAACACAAGTCACCAGCTCTACTCTGCCTGGAAGAGATCAGCTCTGCCCTGGCAAGTCTGGAGTGGAAAGTCTATCCATGGATGCGGCCTCTGTCTGCACTGAGAGCTCCCTATAGAGCTCTACATGCTTGGTGTCCAGGTCCTCTAGCAGTGTTCAACCCTGATCCTCTCTCATCCAACACAGAGCCCTGTTTAGAAGCAATCCTTGTGCTGTTATGTGTAAAAAAAAAAAAAAAAAAAAAAGAGCATGGACTCAAAATACGGTGATTGGATTTCAGACACATCGGTCCTTATCGGCAAGGTTGTGAAGAACAATATCTGCCCTTATAACAACTACACCGGTACCCTTTATGCATCAATGGCAATATCATCAACTTTCTCAATTTGTAAAATCTTTACCTCAACCGTTAAGGTCAGAAGAAGACATAAATCCTGTAGAATACTTGCTAGCGGGAGATCTTCCCCCAGACAAACCCCTGTCTAACTTTTATCAAGCTTTGATATCAATATCATCAACAGAACACTCGTTTTTTTCTAACTAAGTGGGAACAGGATCTCCAGAAACCGCTCTCGGACCTGCAACGCTCTGTGATCCTCCGCCTATCCCATGTTTCTTCAATAGCATCAAAGGCAGCAGAGGTAAACTATAAAATGCTAACCAGGTGGCACTACACACCAGCCACACTTCACAAGTTTTTTCCAACAATTTCAGATCTATGTTGGAGGGGCTGTGGTCATACAGGAACCCACGCCCACATTTGGTGGACTTGTCCTTTCATTAGGCCATATTGGTCCACTATTTTATTTTGGGTCGAAAAAATACAAGGCAGTAAAATTCCAAATGACCCGTGGTTGTTACTATTTCATTGTACAGACGAACCAATCGGATCATACAGAAAGTCAATTACACCTCATTTGTTGAATGCTGCTAAGGCTCTCATACCAAAATTATGGAAACAGCAAAAAATCCCCTCATTACGCCAATGGCTAATAGAAGTGGATAGAATATATCACATGGAAGATAGCACTTAAAAACAAATCTGAGTTGGCATCTAAGATATGGTCCTGTTGGTTCATCTTTAATTTCTCATCATCATATGCTGAGATTATGGCTAGTAAGGATGTTTGAATGGTGAATAATGACTTACATGTGAAAAACACGCTGTAACGACTGGACAATTACCCCCCCCCTTTTTTTCTCCCCTTCCCTTTTTCTCCCCTTCCCTTCTGCTTTCTCTTTTTCTACTTCTCTTTTACTGATTTTCCTTTTCTCTTGATTTGATTTTTATTTGGATTTAAGGATATGGCATTAAGGATTCAGCCATTAGAGGTTTCTGGACCTTAGGAAATGTTGGCTATATACATGCCACTTATGGTATATATGTACATATGATTAACCACCCCCCATTTGCTCTATTGAGTTATTACAGTTGAGATGAGTAGGGGACCAGAAGTATACATAAGAGGATCAATATGGATAGCATGTCAATGTATAACTTTCTAGAGATTCTCACTTCCTGATGTCTGTATCTTGGTTGTTATCTGTTTAACCACTTCAGCCCCTGAAGGATTTACCCCCTTCCTGACCAGAGCACTTTTTACAATTTGGCACTGCGTCGCTTTAACTGCTAATTGCGCGGTCATGCAATGCTGTACCCAAACGAAATTTGCGTCCTTTTCTTCCCATAAATAGAGCTTTCTTTTGATGGTATTTGATCACCTCTGCCGTTTTTATTTTTTGCGCTATAAACGGAAAAAGACCGAAAATTTTGAAAAAAAATGATGATATTTTCTACTTTTTGTTATAAAAAAAATCCAATAAACTCAATTTTAGTCATACATTTAGGCCAAAATGTATTCGGCCACATGTCTTTGGTAAAAAAAAAAGTCAATAAGTGTATATTTATTGGTTTGCGCAAAAGTTATAGCGTCTACAAACTACAGGGTACATTTTTCTGGAATTTACACAGCTTTTAGTTTGACTGCCTATGTAATTTCTTGAGGTGCTAAAATGGCAGGGCAGTACAAAACCCCCCAAATGACCCCATTTTGGAAAGTAGACACCCCAAGGAAATTGCTGAGAGGCATGTTGAGCCCATTGAATATTTATTTTTTTTGCCCCAAGTGATTAAATAATGACAAAAAAAAAAAAAAAAAAATTTACAAAAAGTTGTCACTAAATGATATATTGCTCACACAGGCCATGGGCATATGTGGAATTGCACCCCAAAATACATTCTGCTGATTCTCCGGAGTATGGGGATACCACATGTGTGGGACTTTTTGGGAGCCTAGCCGCGTACGGGGCCCCGAAAACCCAGCAGCGCCTTCAGGATTTCTAAGGGCGTAAAGTTGTGATTTCACTCCTCACTACCGATCACATTTTTGAAGGCCATAAAATGCCAAGATGGCACAAAACCCCCCAAAATGACCCCATTTTGGAAAGTAGACACCCCAAGCTATTTGCTGAGAGGCATGGTGAGTATTTTGCAGCTCTCATTTGTTTTTGAAAATGAAGAAAGACAAGAAAAACGTATTTTTTTTTTTTCTTTTTTCAATTTTCAAAAAGTTTGTGACAAAAAGTGAGGTCTGCAAAATACTCACTATATCTCTCAGCAAATGGCTTTGGGTGTCTATTTTCCAAAATGGGGTCATTTGGGGGGGGGGGGGTTGTGCCATCTGGGCATTCCATGGCCTCCGAAACTGTGATAGGCAGTGAAGAGTGAAATCAAAAATTCACGCCCTTAGAAAGCCTGAAGGCGGTGCTTGGTTTTCGGGGTCCCGTACGCGGCTAGGCTCCCAAAGAGTCTCACACATGTGGTATCCCCGTACTCAGGAGAAGCAACAGAATGTATTTTGGGGTGTAATTTCACATATTCCGATGGCATGTTTGAGCAATATATCATTTAGTGACAACTTTGTGCAAAAAAAAAAAAAATTTGTCTTTTTCCCGCAACTTGTGTCACAATATAAAATATTCCATGGACTCGACATGCCTCTCAGTAAATAGCTTGGGGTGTCTACTTTCCAAAATGGGGTCATTTGGGGGGGTTTTGAACTGTCCTGGCATTCTATGCACAACATTTAGAAGCTTATGTCACACATCACCCACTCTTCTAACCAATTGAAGATAAAGCCCTTTCTGACACTTTTTGTTTACATGAAAAAATTTTTTTTTTTTGCAAGAAAATTACTTTGAACCCCCAAACATTATATATTTTTTTTAAAGCAAATGCCCTACAGATTAAAATGGTGGGTGTTTATTTTTTTCACACAGTATTTGCGCAGCGATTTTTCAAACGCATTTTTTGGGGAAAAAACACACTTTTTTAAATTTTAATGCACTAAAACACACTATATTGCCCAAATGTTTGATGAAATAAAAAAGATGATCTTAGGCCGAGTACATGGATACCAAACATGACATGCTTTAAAATTGCGCACAAACGTGCAGTGGCAACAAACTAAATACATTTTTAAAAGCCTTTAAAAGCCTTTACAGGTTGCCACTTTAGATTTACAGAGGAGGTCTACTGCTAAAATTACTGCCCTCGATCTGACCTTCACGGTGATGCCTCACATGCATGGTGCAGTTGCTGCTTACATTTGACGCCAGACCGACGCTTGCGTTCGCCTTTGTGCGAGAGCAGGGGGGGACAGGGGTGCTTTTTGCTTTTTTATCTTATTTTTAAACTGTTCCTTTCATATTTTTTTTTTTTTTAATCATTTTTATTATCTCAGGGAATGTAAATATCCCCTATGATAGCAATAGGTAGTGACAGGTACTCTTTTTTGAAAAAAATGGGGTCTATTAGACCCTAGATCTCTCCTCTGCCCTCAAAGCATCTGACCACACCAAGATCGGTGTGATAAAATGCTTTCCCAATTTCCCAATGGCGCTGTTTACATCCGGCGAAATCTAAGTCATGAAATGCTCATAGCTTCCGGTTTCTTAGGCCATAGAGATGTTTGGAGCCATTCTGGTCTCTGATCAGCTCTATGGTCAGCTGGCTGAATCACCGGCTGCATTCTCAGGTTCCCTGTTGGGACAGGAGAGCCAGAGAAAAACATGGAAGATGGTGGGGGGGGGGGTCATTCCCTCCCACTGCTTGTAAAAGCAGTCTAGAGGCTAATTAGCCACTAGGATTGCTTTTACATTAAAGCCGACCGCTGGCTGAAAAGAATGATACCAAGATGATGCCTAAACCTGCAGGCATCATTCTGGTATAACCACTCAAAGTCCAGCAACATACCAGTATGTTGCTGGTCCTTGTTGGGCATATATTGTAAACTTTTTTTTCATGCAGCCTATGGGCTGAACGAAAAAAAGATATTGATCGGTGGGTATGCCCACCATTAGAATACCTCCCTTCATCCACCCACTTCTAATGATGGGCATACATGCACCGTTTATATATGCCGAAGCATGGGGGCATCCTCCCGCAAAAGGCAGGAGCAAATCGCTCCTCCACCCAATGCTGCCCCCACGCTTCGGCATATATGCTGAAGTATGTAACTGTGGTGGTGAAATCACCTCCGACAGCGCTGGAGTCACGGCTTTATGTATCGTGGGAGCAAGCGCTGTTGCTGTCAAGATAAATAAATTTGCGCTGCAACTGAATGGCGTACTTGCTAAGCAAATGATGGTTAACAAAAAACAAAGTAACATTACAGTATAACAGTAATACTTACCATACCTGCAAAGCAAATACAAAAAAAAATAGTAAAAAATAAAACATTTAACGCAACCTGTGCCTACCTAAAATATATATATGCCGAAGCATGGGGGCATCCTCCCACAAAAGGCAGGAGCAAATCGCTCCTCCACCCACTGCTGCCCCCACACTTCGGCATATATGCTGAAGTATGTAACTGTGGTGGTGAAATCACCTCCGACAGCGCTGGAGTCACGGCTTTATGTATCGTGGGAGCAAATGCTGTTGCTGTCAAGATAAATAAATCCGCGCTGCAGCTGAATAGCGTACCTGAAAACAAAAAAATGGTCAAACATAACAATAAAACATTGCAGAATAGAATACAGTAAAAAAAGAGCAGAACAATAGAGAGAAAATAGAGAGAGAGAGAACAATAAAACGACAACTATTTTTGTTTTTTTTATTTTATATTTTTTGTTTTTTTTTTTTTTTAACTTTTTTTTATAACTAACTTTTAAAACTGTAACGGTTCCAGGTTTGGGTCTCTCAAAATGCGATGGCATCTTGGGAGACCCTGTGAAAGTGTGTCCTAGTCTGTGCAGTGCTGTACCCTATGCTAAAACTCAACTAGTGTATGATAGCGTTCAAAACATTCACCAATGCAAAGACCAGGATTGCCAGGACAGGAGGGACAATAATACCGGGTGTCACGCCTAAATCCGCATTTTGTGCAGACACGACATTTTCTTTGGGGGGCTCGTTGGGTAGGGGTACTCTGGAGGACATAAGGAAAATGCCTCTCATGCAGCCGGCCTACTGAATTTGGTTGGGGAAGGTGATGTGGAGCACCGTCTGGAAACAGAAGGGCTCTGACGATCTCTTCCTGGAATTTAAGGAAGGATCCAGTCCGTACTGAAGCTCTGTATAGCACATGAGCGTTCAGCAAAGCCAATTGAAATAAGTATACAGACACTTTTTTGTACCAGCATCTGGCCTTACGGGCAATTAGGTACGGCGCCAACAACTGGTCGTTGAGGTCCACCCCTCCCATATTAAGGTTATATTCGTGGACACAGAGGGGTTTCTCCACAACACCAGTCGCCGTAGTAATTTGGGCCGTCGTGTCTGCATGAAGGGAGGTGAGAACGAAAACATTCTTCTTATCCCTCCACTTCATAGCGAGCAAGTTATTATACTTCAAGCAGGCTCTCTCCCCCAGCCTAAGACGGGAATCTATAAGCCTCTGGGGAAAGCCCCGGCGATTAGGTCGCACGGTGCCACATGCTCCAATTTGATGATCAAAGAGGTGACTAAAAAGTGGCACGCTCGTATAATAATTGTCCACGTACAAGTGGTACCCCTTTCCGAATAAGGGTGACACCAAGTCACACACTATCTTGCCAGCGCTTCCTATGTAGTCAGGGCAGTTTGTCGGCTCTATGTGACTATCTTTGCCCTCGTAAACCATAAAACTACATGTATAGCCTGTGGCCCTGTCACAGAGCTTATACATCTTGACCCCGTATCTGGCACGCTTGCTGGGAAGGTACTGTTTGAATGACAAGCGGCCAGAAAATGTAATCAGGGACTCATCAACGCAGACAACTTGATGGGGCGTAAACAAGTCTGCAAAACGCTGGTTGAAGTGGTTTACGAGGGGCCGAATTTTGTAGAGCCGATCGTATGCAGGGTCTCCACGAGGACAAAAGAGTTCATTGTCGTTGAAGTGCATAAACCGCGAAATCTGCTCGTATCGTGCCCTGGCCATGGAAGCAGAGAACACGGGCATATGGTGAATTGGGTCAGTGGACCAATATGACCGCAACTCACTCTTTTTGGTTATGCCCATGTTGAGGGAAAGGCCCAGAAAGATCTTAAATTCGGAGACCGTAATTGGTCTCCAATCTCTGGCAAGGGAGCACTGGGGAATAGTGGCGATGTGTTGACCAGCGTATAAATTGCTTTGGTCCACAATAGATCTATAGAGATCTTCGGTGAAAAACAGTGAATAAAAATCCAGTGGCGTAAAATCAACTGTTTCCACCTGAATTCCGGGTTGGCCAGTGAATGGGGGCAATACGGGTGCTGCAGAAGTGGTGGGTACCCAATTCGGATTGGCGAATGCAGCAGGTAGGGCACTATGGGCACGACGGGCCTGTGTTCGTCTTCTTGGTGGCAGCGGGACACTACTAGTGCTTGCCACCTCACCAGCTTGAACTGCACTTATGGGACTCGCCACGTCACCACGTGATACTGCAGTGCTGGATGTACGACCAGGGTGTACTAGGCCGCTGGTGCTTGCCAGTTCACCAGAAGGAGTAGTGGCGCTAGTACTTCTCTGCTCCATACGAGGGACCTGCGGTTCTTGCACTTCAAGGACAGAAGAAGTTCGGGGTCTGGTACGCCTGACCCTAGCAGGGACCACAACTCCGTCGTCAGAGCTATCTGTCATGGAGCCGCTGTCCTCTACAGGATCGTATTCTGAGCCTGAACTTGACAGATGAGTGACTTCCTCTTCACTATCTGTTATGCTCAGAAATGTGTAGGCCTCTTCACTAGTGTACCTTCGATTTACCATTTAGGGGTACACTAGTGAGACTCACAGGCAAAAAAGCTCCTGACTGTCAGCGACTGTATCAAAACGCTACCAAAAAACTGTTAGCGATCGCAGGGATCAGGCCTGACTCTGCGAACTCTGCAGTTATGTGTGCTTAGTGTTTTGTAAGTGAGTTATCGATCGATACTGCACTTAGGTGGGCTGGGCTGGGCCGAGGGGCAAACCGCAGGTGCTAGCAGGTATCTGGGCTGATCCCGCTAACACTGCGTTTTTTTGGGGGACCCTAAACTGCTGGGGAGTATAGATCTGAACGGATCAGATATCGATCCGTTCAGATACTATAGCACTAAGGGAGGTGTATGCTGCGTGCGTGGGTGTTAGCGGTACTGGCGCTAACCTGACACTGCCTGGGGCGACGCAGACCTTATCTGACCCTAAAAACTTAACTTATATCACCGCCGGGCAATTAGGGGGTTAAACCTTTATAAGGTAATAAACGGCGGGTGCCCTAAAACTATAATAAACAAACCAACTAACCAGTGTCACCCATAACAATTATATGGTGATCACTGGTGAAAGGGTTAACTAGGGGGCAATCGAGGGGTTAAAATCTTTAGTAGGTAGTATATGGGGGTCCCTGTCGCTATAAAACACTGACGCTGAACCTATATACTTACCTCCCTAACTAGCGTCACCTGTGTCACTAATACAGCGATCAGAAAAACGATCGCTTAGTGACACTGGCGACGGGGGGTGATCACGGGGTTAAAACTTTATTAGGGGGGGTTAGGGGGGTACCCTAGACCTAAAGGGGGCTAACCTAACTGCCCTAACACTTATAACTGTCACAAACTGACACCAATGCAAAAAAAAAAAAAACTGCTATTGTGTCAGTGTGACAGGGGGGTGACAAGTGTGCCTGCGTGTTCTACTGTTAGTGTAGTGTTGGTGCAAACTTACTTGGATGTCTTCTCTCCTCGGCGCCGGAACGAAAAGACCAGCTCGAGGAGAGTGACATCACTTCCTCCGCTTCTGTTTACATTCACAGAAGCCGAGGAAGCCCGTCATTGGCCAGGAGCGATCGCGAGGGGGAGCCACGAATGAGTGGCCTCCCCCTCACCTTTGATCGACCCTGACCTGAATCGGACCCCCCACCCGTGGGCAGGCAAGGACGTACAGGTAAGCCCTTTTGCCTGCCCGTGCCGCTCTGAGGACGTATATAGTCGTGCGGCGGTCGGCAACTGGTTAATATCTTTCAGTAAAAACTTATTGACCAAAAAAAAGGAAATCTACATTTTAAGTCCAATTAAAAGAACTAATTATAAAGAGGGGTTGGTGGCTAGTCTTATCCTCTAGCTTCTCCAAAGGAACTCTTAAATTGTCCTTCAGCCTAGGGGGGACCTGACAGCCAGCAAAAAAGCAGAGGACTAAAAAAAATAATTGCCAGTATTGGTCTATAGACTTGGTGACTTGTCCCTTGGTCTACACTATGGTGTGGTGGCCAGCTTGTCTATTGGAAACCCCCTTAAAAACCTTTACAGGTCATCCATTAGTTAAGTGTGAATGATGGCCCTAGAATTAATGCTGTTACTTTGGCATGCACAGCAATACCCAATATTTGTTGTGCAGTTTTTTCTTTTTTGTACATGGTGCATGCGTTTGCATTCCTAAAATGTGTTTTTACACAGGGCTTATAATAGAAATTTGTAGGGTATGAAACTTTAATTTTTTTCTACTAGCAAAAAAAGGGGTTGAGAAGGCCCCTGTGTAATACCATAGTGCAGGTGATGGGTTATTTTTAAAGTGGGAGTACATTCCTATTTCTCCTTAATGTCAACTGTTTAGAAGATGCAGCCGGTGAAGTCGCCGGTGCATGCGTTTAGAAGGAACAGCAAGCCTGTGCCGTTCCTTCACAGCCGTGACATATAAACAGCGACTCTCTCGCATGCATGAGTGATGTCATCGCTGGCTGGGCCATTCATATCGCCAAAGCCCGCAAACCCAGAAAAGACCAGGGTGAGGATGGAACCACCTTCAGTGGGCCATTGCGCGATGCATACTAGCACATTATGAATTAAACTGCCCAGGGACAAATTGTTGTGTTTTTGTATTTTAAATGCAGTTTACTACCTCTTTAAAGTGGTTCTAAAGCCTTAAGGTTTTTCACCTTGATGCTGCAGCTGCCCCCCTCCCCCCACTCCCAGGGCGGGACAGAGTTCCACTGTGTCAGTGGACGCAGCAGCGGTACTCTGGAGCGAGCACGCAGAGTCGGCGGGGGACCCCAGAACAAGAGGATTGGGTCTGCTCGGTGTAAAACCATTGCACAGAGCAGGTAAGTACAAGAATATTCATTTTTATAAAAAAATGTAAGTCCTATAACCACTTTAAACCGCTTCCCGACCGCCCACTGTATATTGACGTCCTGTTTTTTTAAAGATGGATATCTCGGTAACGGCAGCAGCTGCTGCCACAACCGAGGTATCCATCTTTAGGGCCGGCGATTCTGTACACGATAACGGTGGTTTCTGCGGCGGGTTCGCCGCGAGATCACCGTTATCGGCGGCGGGAGAGGTGCCACCCCCCCTCCCGCCGCTCTCCCGCGCCCTCCGCCGCTTACCGGAGCCGTCGGTAGCGGCGGAGGAGATCGGGACCTGTCACTGCTGAGGTACTGAGACGAGTGAGGCCAAGATGGCCCCTACCCGTCTCTATACCATGTGACGGCCGGAGCGACGTCATTACGACGGCTCCGCCCACTTCTCTTAAAGGCACAATTTTTTTTGTGTCATTTTTTTTAAACGACTTTTTTTTTTTTTTTTTTTTTTTTTTTTGCATTTTAGTCTAAATATGAGATCTGAGGACTTTTTGACCTCAGATCTCATATTTAAGAGGTCCTGTCATGCTTTTTTCTATTACAAGGGATGTTTACATCCCTTGTAATAGGAATAAAAGTGATCCAAATTTTTTTTTTTTTTAAAAACAGTGATAAAATAAAGTAAATAATAAAAAAAAAATTTTTTAAAGCGCCCTGTCCCGACGAGCTCGCGCGCAGAAGCGAACGCATACGTGAGTAGCGCCCGCATATGAAAACGGTGGTCAAACCACACATGTGAGGTATCACCGTGACCGGTAGAGTGAGAGCAATAATTCTAGCCCTAGACCTCCTCTGTAACGCAAAACATGCAATCTGTAGAATTTTTTAAACGTCGCCTATGGAGATTTTTAAGGGTAAAAGTTTGACGCCATTCCATGAGCGGGCGCAATTTTAAAGCATGACATGATGGGTATCAATTTACTTGGCGTAACATTATATTTCACAATATAAAAAAAAATTGGGCTAACTTTACTGTTTTATTTTTTTTTTCAAAAAAGTGAATTTTTTCCAAAAAAAGTGCGCTTAGAAGACCGCTGCGCAAATACGGTGCAAAAAAAGTATTGCAATGACCGCTATTTTATTCTCTAGGGTGTTAGAAAAAAAACAATATATAATGTTTGGGGGTTCTAAGTAATTTTATAGCAAAAAAACCTGTTTTAAACTCTTAAACACCTAAAATCCAAAACGAGGCTGGTTTTGAAGTGGTTAAGATTAACGTTCATATTTTCCATTACACCACGGATCGACCAATTTTTATTTTTATATTTATTTTTTGAATGATCACATCACAAAAAAGTACAGTGTTCGGAGCTTTGCAGGGCCCTCTTGGTCAGGCAAGTGATACGTGCATATAGTGACACAAATATCTCTATTCTCTCGACAGGGTGAACCCCCCTGTCCTCTGAGGTCATATGATACTGAGATCAAGCACATCTGGTAAGAATGCCCGATCAGATCTATTTTTGATGGTATTCACTGTGCTGGCTGTTTTTCACAAGGGGATTAGCCTCGCTTTTACAGACGAGCATGAATAATGTAGATCCAGGATGGGACTTTTCTTGCTGTGTGTTTACGGACTATGTGGGTTATACTGTGCTGTCGGGATTGATGTCCTATGACATCAGATGGTGGGGGGGCACCCTTTCTGTTGTGTTTTGATTGGTGGATATAGCAGTAATATCTTATCTAGTCCTGCGTGGCTCTGAAAAATTGCACTTTTTTTTTTTTTTAATGTAATTATTCTGCAATATGCTTTTCGGACAACATTGGTGATCTGTGGTGTGCTGGCAAATATGAATGTTAAACTCTATTTGTTCCAGTTGCCAGCTAGATGATACTGCAGCACCCGTTACTTTTGAGCCTGATCCAGAAACATGTGCAATGGGAATATTAATATTCTCTTGTGACTGGGTTCTTAAAGGGGGATTTAGGGGCAGTTTAGACAGCTTTTTTGCCATCTGTCTCCCATTGATGGGTTTACCTTCACTTTCGGTCATGTAGACTAAGCCAGAAGTGAGGAAATAGCTCCAAAATTGAGGGAAATCAGCTTTATTATTGCCCTTTAGTGCCTCCACTTCTGTATACAAGACTGGAAAGATTTAGGGACAAACTTTTGTTGCACTCCTACCTTAATGCTGCCTTTGCAGCAGTACTTCATTTTCTTTTTTGGGCTGTTTATCCTTATGGGGATGTAAGGATTTTTTTTTTTTTAATAGATCTTTGAATGTTCCCTATTACCAAAAATGCTCAGCTATGATTAGCCAGTGTCTGTAAATCTCTGATGACCGGCTGGTATTTCAAGCATCAGCCTATCCTCTCTATATCTCATTAACTACCGTACATAACATACAGTACATCTGGAAATATTGACAGCGCTTCACTTTTTCCACATTTTGTTATTTTACAGCCTTATTTCAAAATGGTTTAAACAATATTTTGCTCAAAATTCTATAAACAATACCCCGTAATGACAATGTGAAAGATGTTTCTACAACTGTGGTAAATTCAGGTGATTGGACATGATTTGGAAAGATACACGCCTGTCTAGATAAGATCCCACAGTTAACAGTGCTTGTCCGAGCACAAACCAAGCCAAGGAATTGTCCTTAGATCTCCGACAGGATTGTATCAAGGCACAGATCTGGGGAAGGGTACAGAAATTTCTGCAGCATTTGAAGGGCCTAATGAGCACAGTGGCCTACATCATCCATAAATGGAGGAAGTTTGGAACCACCAGAACTCTTCCTAGAGTGGCCCGTCCGGCCAAACTGAGTGATTAGGGGAAAAGGGCCTTAGTCGGGGAGGTCACCAGAACCTGATGGTCACTGACAGAGCTACAGCATTTCTCTGTGGAGAGTAGAGAACCTTCCAGAAGAACAATTATCTCTGCTCCACTCCACTAGTCAGGCCTGTATGGTAGAGTGGCCAGACGGAAGCCACGCAGTAAGGCACATGACAGGCCACCTGGCGTTTGCCAAAAGGCACCCAAAGGCCTGTCAGACCATGAGAAACAAAATTCTCTGGTCTGATGAAACAAAGATTGAACTCTGGCCTGAATATGGCAAGCATCATGTCTGGAGGAAACCAGGCACTGCTCATCACCTGGCCAATACCATCCTTACAGTAAACCATGGTGGCAGCATCATGCTGTGAGGATGTTTTTCAGTGGCAGGAACTGGGAGGCTAGTCAGTATCGAGGGAAAGATGAATGTAGCAATGTACAGTGACATCCTTGATGAAAATCTGCTCTGGGGCGAATCATCTTACAACTGGACAATGACCCTAAGCACACAGCCAAGATAAGAGTGGCTACAGGACAACTCTGATTGTCCTTTAGTGGCCCAGACTTGACCCTGTTTGAACATCTCTGGAGAGATCTGAAAATGGCTGTGCACCGTCACTCCCCATCCAACCTGATTGAGCTTGAGAGGTCCTGCAAAGAAGAATGAAAGAAACTGCCCAAAAAAAATAGGTGTGCCAAGCTTGTAGCATCATACTCAAAAAGACTTGAGGCTGTAATTGGTGCCAAGGATGCTTTAACAAAGTATTGAACAAAGGCTGTGAATATTTATATTATAATCTCTCGCTCTCTCTAGGTGAAACTCTGTGGCAGTGACATCTGCCTCATGACTTCCCACTTAGAGAGCACCAAAGATCATGCAAATGAGCGGATGAAGCAACTGGGCATTGTACTTCAGAAGATGTTGGAGGTTCCTCCATCAACCACTGTGATATTTGGTGGCGATACCAACTTAAGAGACAAAGAGGTCTGTATAATACACAACTCTGTTGCCTATTTATTGCTTTGACTTATTGATTGACCTTCTACATTACAAGATGTCATGAACTGTTTTTAACACTTCAGCTCTCATGCCTGTACACTGACTTTGGAACAGAGCAGTTCTCCCATTTCACTATTGACCAATAGATTAGTTTTAGCTTCGTCATTCTTTACCAACACTTCTTCTTTTTTTTTTTTTTTTTTTTCAAGAATTTTTTTTAGTGAGATTTGTCTTGCAAAATAGGTTTATTGATTATGCAATCAATAAATTAACTAAAAAGACTTTTTTTATATTTTTTTTTTAAACCGTGTTGGCTTAACTAGTTGAGCACACTGGACGTGCTACCAATGCCCAAAAAAGTCAAGTGCACAGAGCGTGGGAAGTATGTCCAGTCTTCTGCCCTTGAGCTGCAGATGCTTGTCAGGATTGCTTAGTGTTCCTGCTCCTCATTCCGGCATCCGGGTGTTGGCTGTTGCATTCCCCCTGTCTGGGTGTTCATCTGCAAGGTGATTGATCTGGTCAGTCACCTAATATAAGCATACCGAACACACTCTCCCTTGCTTGTGATAGACAGTTACCTGCATTGTTCCTGATCAAGCCTCCAGTTTGTCTGCCCTGCTTTGCTGTTGGATTTCCCTGTGTATGACCCGGATCGGATATTGGACTATTCCCTGAACTCAGCCTGCCTTTTACCTATCATAGAACCACGCTCTGTCTGCTAAACTACAAGTAGTCTGCTTGCTCTGTTCGTGTCTGCCCTGGTGTGGTGGCCAGGCACTATAGCATTGTGTAAAAGTCCTGGGGGCAACTAAGTACTGGTTGGCCTGCTTGCCTTAAGGGAAAGGGGGCTGCTATAGGTGAAGCACACAGTAGCTAGCTATAGTGTCTGACCACCTGCACTGAGGTAGATGTAACATTTGTGACAATGCTGTTGGTTAAGTAACCTGATACCCAAAAAAGGGCTCTATGTACATTACAAGATCAAAAGCAGAAAAAAAAGTACAAGAGGGCCAATAGTGTAGTAAGTATTGCTATAAACAACATATGGGACGTACAAGCGGTGTACAGAACAGCAGGTGTTCTCTAGCAGTCTCCAAGCCCTGGCCAGGGCTGACGGGGGATGCTGAACTGCTCCAGTGTATGAAGAAGGGAAGGAAAGCCACGAGTCTGACGCCAAGCTCTGCCTGACAAGACCCCGCTCTCCAGTGTGATGTCAGTCGCGTTGCTTGTGCAGGAATGCATTTTGGCATGTTCATCTGCATATAAGAATACAGGTTGAATGATATGACTTGAGTATTGACCCTCCCTTTCCCACTCTTGAGTGCTGCTGTACCAAGGATTACAAGTTCAGGCGTTTACAATATGTTGCACTTAAAAGACATTTTTTCTCTAGTCGTCTGTACAGGACAGCACTAGGGAGATAGGCTCCACCTCTGGAGGCAGCAAACACAAAATTCAAATCCATAAAGGGCTGCTTCCGTCCCTCTTCCCCAGTCTTTGTGTTTCCTCAACCGAAGGAAGCGACTGGAAGGGAGCTCTCCTTCCCCTGACCCTAGGTAGGGCTGCCTAAGGGAGAGGGGGAAGGAGGTCTACAAGTACCTGAACGGGATGGCAGGCATCTGAGTCTCCCGGTCAGGCTGTGGAGAGTTGATTCCAGCATCCTCCAGGATAGCCCGGGGAGGGCTTGAATTCCCCCGCACAGGGCTCAGGGAGGTCTGCTGCCCGGATGCTATGGTATCCCGGCGCGAGTCCAGCGGGGGCGGGCATAGGCCTCGCGTTCTGGTCTGTGGAACTCTGGAGGAGAGCGGGGACTTCTGGCACATCACTTCCAGTTCCGGGAATCAGGAAGTGGTGTGGGGAAGGAATCAGATCCTTTGGATGAGCTAAGTGAGACAGCATCATCCAAAGATATTCCGGGCCAAGGGACAAGTTCAACCCGATACAGGCTCTCGCTCAAGGAGGTGGATGCCTTATTGGGGGTAATCTACGAGACGCTAGATATCAAAGAGCAGGCCTCCTTGTCCCTACATGACCAGATTTATCAGACCCTGAAAGAAGACCAAAACAGGTTATTTCCGGTACCCAGTGCACTGGCGGACGCTATCAAAAAGGAGTGGGTGGAACCACAGAAAAATAATTTTTCCTAAAAGCCTGAAGAGGAGATTCCCCTTCAGTGAGGAATTCCGCCTGTATTTGGAACAAAGTGCCCAAAGTGGCGTTCTTATTCCAGTGCCACCACGAGAAATAAACCATGGTTTCTACTCTCACGTTTTCCTAGTAAGGAAACCGTCGGATGTAAATAATCTTTACGGTTAATTCTTCCCCCGGATTGCTTCATAGCCTCCCTCGATCTGAGGGATGCATATTTACACGTCCCGATCCATGAAGAATCTCAATTTTTTGAGGGTGGCAATCAAGTGGGGGAAGGAGGTCAGACCTTTTTCAATTCCGGGCCCTGCCATTTGGCCTGTCATCATCCAGTCGCCCCCCCCCAGAATTTTTAGGAAAATCCTGGCGGAGGCACTGGCCCCCCTGAGACTGAAAGGAATATCGGCCATCCCATACTTAGACTACCTTTTTATTTTTTGCACCCTCCACGCTCAAATTACAAGGAGAGCTGCAGGAGGCCATTTCCTTTCTGGAAAAGCTGGGTTATTTGATAAACAGGGTGAAGTGGAACCTAACCCCGACACAGGCCTTACGGTACTTGGGGTTCTTGGTGAACTCAGTGATGCAAAAGATCTATCTCAGAGGAGAAAGTAGTGAAGGTAAAGGCGACGGCAGCCTTTTTTCAGAACAATCTGTCAGTTTCCATCAGTTCAGCCATGTCGGTCTGTGTCTCCTGGCAGCAACAATCCCTGTAGTACCATGGGCAATCGCCCATTTCAGGTGCCTCCAGGCCAATATCCTGAACAGCTGGGACGGAGCACAGGAATTGTTGGACACAACCTTCCGCCTATCTCCAAAGACCAAGAGGTCTCTGGTGGAGGGACAAAGAACTTTGTGCAGGGTCTATTATGGTCTCTTCTGGTGGCCGTCCGCATCACCACGGATGCCAGTACCTGGGGCTGGTGTGCCCACTGGGGTGTCAAGAGTAGCCCAATGGTGCTGGAAGAAAACCGTCCCAGAAATCAGCCAACTGGAGGGAGTTGCAAGCAATTTGGGAAGTGCTAAGGGCTTTCGCCAGAGAGCTGAAAAGTCACCACGTACAAGTCCTCTTGGGCAGTGGTAGCAGTCTCTTATTTAAACTAACAAGGGGGAACAGGGTGTCTGTCCTTAATCAGACTAGCGAGCATCATCTTTTCTTGGGCCGAGAGGAACCTGAAGTCAATATCCGCAGTCCATCTAAAGGGAGTGGACAATCATCTGACGGACTTTCTGAGCCGACAACAAGTGTACGAGTCAGAATGGTCACTAAACAAGAAAATCTTCCAGCTAATGGTAGAGAAATGGGGCCTGCCAGAGGTGGATTTGTTTACCAACAAATCAAATGCCAAGGTTCCAGTGAACTTCACGCTGTAAAGAGTGGGGGCCAAGGGGATAGATGCCTTGGCCCAGAAGTGGGCGTTTTGCCTATGCTACGCCTTCCCTCCCTTCAAACTTCTTCCCATGGTCCTGAGGAAGTTCAAGAGTGCACCACAATGATCTAGTGGTCCCGTATTGGCCGACGAGGCCTTGGTTTTCCACGCTGTTACACCTGGCAGAGGAGCCTCCCCTCATGCTGCCCGAGAGGAAGGATCTGCTGTCTCAGGGCCCAGTTCTATTACCAAAAATACAGACCCTAAAATTGTCAGCTTTGTTTCTGAGGAAAGCCTCCTGAAGTCTAAAGGGCTCTCGGACAGGGTGGTAAACACAATTATTTCCAATAGAAAGAAGGTAACCCAAGCAATTTATGTTAAATTTTGGAAAGTTTTCTGTTCATGGTTGGATACCAAGAAGGTGTCCGCAAGTTTTCCAGCCGTCTTGGAGTTTTTAGAAGATGGTGCAGACCAAGGACTGGCTATTAGTACATTAAAAGTGCAGGTATCGGCCTTGTCTGTTTTTTTTGGAGCAACCCCTGGCGTTAGACCCGCTAGTTAGTAGGTTCTTTAAGGGGTTAGCCAGGATTACACCCATTCCGTGCAAAATTCTGCCAAAACGGGACCTTATCCATACCCACAGCCAGACACATTAGCGAGCTGCAGGCACTTTCCATTAGGGAGCCTTTCCTGCAAATTTTTGAAGACGGACTGTTATTGCATACAGACCCTGGGTTTTTGCCTAAAGTGGTGTCAAAATTCCACAGGACTCAGAAAGAGCAAAACTATTTCCTGTGGGTCCCCAACCAATCCAAAAGAAACAGAATTCCACCAACTGGGACGTGAGTCTGTGTCTTACGGTATCTGGAAATTTCGGAAAGCAGAAAATGTATTTATTTTTGCATTCGGGGAAAAAAAAGGGGTTCCAAGCTTACAAGATTTTAAAGAAGGAATGTCCTTTTTCCCCCATGGCTCACTCCACACGGACGTTATCAACTTCTTGGGCGAAGCGAGCGTGACACCAGAGCAAATTTGTTGAGCAGCAACATGGTCAAGCTACTCGACTTTCATGAAGCATTATAGATTGGACTTTATCTCAGCGCAAGACCAAGCGTTTGGGAGAAAAGTCCTCCAAGCGGTAGTCCCCCCAACCCACCCAATCTGGTAAGTTCACCTTGATCCTCTCTAGTGCTGTCCTGGACAGATGACTAGAGAAAACCAGAGTTGGACTTACCGGTAACTTGGTTTCTAGGAGTCATCCAGGACAGCAGGGATTCCCTCCTTATATGCTGTTATAAATTTGGACAAGTTATTTTTGTTTCATAAGCCGCTCCGGAGAAATTCTTGGATAAAGACCGGGGAAAAGGGACGGAAGCCAACCTTTATGGATTTGAATTTCTTGTGTTTCCTGCCTCCGGAGGTGGAGCCTATCTCTCTAGTGCTGTCCTGGGCAACTCCTAGAAACATAGATACCAGTAAGTCTAACTCTGGTTTTTCATATCAGGTGTTCAGCTTCAAGGTCAACTGAAAAGATACAGAATATCTGTAATCTTAGCACCACTGTTTAGCCAGTCAGTGCTGTGAAATTCACTCCTAGGATTTATGAAGTCTGCTAGTATAAAGTCAAGTTTAGTTATGTAGCATAAGTATGCATGAAAACCCTGATCTATATATAAGCTCTTCAAGGTGTTACCTGAACAAGCTTACAAGCATTGTGACTTAATAACTTAAAGGAATCTGTCGGGATAGAAGTATGGAAGGTGTCATCGCCAAGTTGCTGTTAAAGGTGCAAACTCTGGGCTGTTCTATTCATCTTTAATGCTTGCTGAATTGGTAACCTGGAACAAGCGTGTGTGTCAGGCATTCTGACTGTTGATACACACACATGCTTGTTCTAGAGCAGATACTCTAAAGGTAGTAAAAAGCATATGGATGTTCATTATGCAACTTGCAACGTCAAAAAGGTTGTGGTGGCTCCTATATATGGCTTGAGAGGATCTCTTTTTAAACGGCTTCCTACTCTGTACCTAAAGGGAACCATCTTTCAGTGGCAAAATTTTGGTATTGCTCATAACCTGTTCGCTTATGCACTTTGCCATTTCCCTTATATTTCAGTTTATGGTCTTGGACCACCATATCTGCATAAGAGTAGGTTTTTAAACCCACAGTTGTTTGCATATGGGAAGGAAAAATTCTGTGTAAGTGTCTGTTTTGTCATAAAGCGAAAACCCCTTTTAAATACATATTCATGTACAGATATTTAGACAGTTACATTTTTAGCTTATGCATAATATTATAGCAGTAGGAGTCTTGTACCTTGTTACCTTTACAAATGTTTTATAATTAATGGCTATCGCTTAAACTCCACTATATTGCCAAAAGTATAGGGGCGCCTGCCTTTACACACACACATTAACTTTAGTGGCATCTCAGTCCGTAGGATTCAATATTGAGTTGGCCCACCCTTTGCAGCTATAACCGCTATCACCATAGACACTCCTAAACTTGTGGACAGCCTTCCCAGAAGAGTTGAAGCCATTATAGCTCCAAAGGGTGGGCAAACTCAATATTGAACCCTATCGACTAAGACTGGGATGCCATTAAAGTTCATGTGCGTGTAAAGGCAGGCGTCCAATACTTTGGACAATATATTGTATCAAATAAGAACTCCAGACAAGATGCTGGATAGAAGGTGGGATTGGTTTTTAGATCCGGTTTCAGATGTTGGTCTGAATGTTTAGGAGTTTTCTCCTTTTTAGTTCCTGTACCTCAATCCTGAACTGGGACAGGAAAGGAGAAGAGATCTCAATGAGGATACAGCAATAAAAACATGACACTGGTTTCTAACCAGGGTGCACTCCAAAGTGTAATAGAAAATGGTGTTTCTCATTAAGACACTTTACACTGACAGACTGATCATATTCTTTCACCATTTTGTATTTTTGATTGTTCCATTGACAGGTTGGAAAAATAGGTGGCCTGCCCAGTCCCATCTTGGACATCTGGGAATTTCTGGGGAAGCCTGAACATTGCCGTTATACATGGGACACAAAAATGAACAACAACATAAAGGCTTCATACACCTGCAGGATGCGCTTTGACCGAATACTGTACCGCTCTGCTGTAGATGGCATCCAAGTAATTCCTCACTCTTTGGAATTGATTGGCACTGAAAAACTGGATTGTGGTAGATTTCCTAGTGATCACTGGGGATTATTGTGTGATTTTGATGTGATTTTATGAGCTGAAATATTTTATAATTTGCAAATTAAATGTTTTTTTAGAACATGAAAGCATTTAGAATTTTTATTGAATTTTCAAGTAACCGCTCAAAAAGCAGGTACATGTATATACGCTACCAACACTATTTAGAAGGTTTTACCACCTATAGGTGATGCAAGGCATCAGATGCATCATGAAGAATACAAAAACAGATTCATATAGCAAGGAGTGTACCTAGTAGGCAGATTTGGTGTTCCCAAATTATACTATAAGCCCATTCAGTGTTTCTGCAAGATGGCAGCCTAGATGAATTATTTATAAATGGTTTACTAACCTTCAAGCAAGGAGGGGGGGGTGTTCTATCAAAATTCATGTCATGCAACGCTGTACCCAAACAACATTTTTTTTTTTTTTTTTTTTTTTTTTTTGGAGGTATTTAATCACCACTTGCTTTTTTTATTTTTTGCTAAATAAATGAAAAAATACCGAAAACTTGGGGGGGGGGGGGGGGAACCTTTCATAGCTGCTTATAAAATTTTGCAAACAGGTAATTTTTGTCCTTCATTGATGGGGTGCCATTTAATGAGGCTGAACTGATAGGTGGTACTGATGGCCACTCATAGTGGGCACTGAAGCAGCACTGGTGGGCACTATTGGGATTGCACTGATTATCAGTGTACTTGTCCCTCTTACAGAAGTCGGTTATCGGGTCTTTTCCTTCCTCAGTGTCAGCGTGAGAAAAAGGAAAACTGATAACTGGCTTCTGTTTACATCGTGATCAGCTGTGATTGAACATAGCTGATCACATGGTAAAGAGCCGGTAATTGGCTCTTTACCTCAATCTGATTAGCAGTGTCCTAAGGACACTGACCGCGGCGGGCGCGATCACGGAAGGCCGTCGTATGACGGCCTTCCAGAACTGACCGTCCGTGGTGTAGCTGTCATTCAACTATAGTGTGGTGGTTAATGGTGGCTTCACCTCCCTCCTTATTTTAACACAGCCTGTGACTGGCAGAAATCCTCCCACACAAACGCATTTCCACAAAATAACAGATTTGATTTCAAATATATAGATTTGCATGCCAATTTGAAACAGTTTATTGATATTTATTTTTACTCTTCCAAAGGCTGTGTGGTGGGTTTTTTTTTTTTTTTTTTTTTTTTTGTGTGTGTGTGTGGCCAACAGAGGACTAGAAGCTCCTCCTGCTTATTTTTCCCTGCAGACAGGCTAGGAAAGAGCTGGGTCATGTGACTGCTGCACTATATATTACATTTAAAAAAAAAAGCATCCAAGTAACCTTTTCCTCTTTAACCACTTCAATACAGGGCACTTATACACCCTTCCTGCCCAGACCAATTTTCAGCTTTCAGTGCTCTGAAAGCTGCTCTGCAAATTAATTACTCAGTCATGCAACACTGTACCCAAACAAAATTTGTATCTTTTTTTTCACACAAATAGAGCTTTCTTTTGGTGGTATTTAATCACCACTGGTGTTTTTATTTTTTTGTGACATGCGTGAAAAGAGCGAAAATTTTGAAATTATTATTTATTTATTTATTTTTTATTTCTATGAATTTTTTGCAAACGAGTAATTTTTGCTCATAAATGTGGGCCAAAATTTACACTGCTACATATCTTTGGTAAAAATAACCCACGTTTGTATATTTGGTCTGTGTGAAAGTTAGTCTACAAGCTATGGTGAAAATCATTGAAAATTGATCACATCTGATGTACTGAAGGCCCATCATTTCTTGAGGCCCTGAAATGTCAGGAAAGTACAAATGACCCATTTTTGAAAAGTAGACAGTCCAAGGTACTTAGTAAGAGGCATGATGAGCTTTTTTGAAGTTGTAATTTTTTTTCCCACAATTCTACAACATTATAAGTTATTTCTCACACACAGCATATGCATACTTGCAATTACACAAATAAATTCTGCTACTCATCCCGAGTATGATACCACCCACATGAGACTTTTTCACAGCCTGGCCACATAGATGCCCAACATGCAGAGGGAACATCATCAGGCGTTCTAGGAGCATAAATTACACATATAATTTCCTAACGACCTATTACGTTTTTGAAGGCCCTGGAGCACCAGGACAGTGGATTTGCCCACAAAATGACTCCATTTTGGAAAGCAAACACCCCAACATATAGTCTGAGGCATAATGATTCTTTTGAATGGTTCATTTTTTTTTCAAAAAGTTTAGAAAAAACTTGGATAGAAACTTTTTTTTTTTTTTTTTTTTTTTTACACCAGGTTGTCAATTTGATTTATTTTTTTTTTAACCTATAGCATGTACAATGCCTTGCAAAAGTATTCACCCCCGTTTTTACCTATTTTGTTACATTACAGCCTTTAGTTAAATTTTTTTTTTAATCTGAATTATATATGATGGATCAGAACACAATAGTCTAAGTTGGTGAAATAAAATTAGAAAAATATACATAAAACAATTTTTCAGAAATAAAAAAATATTTGGCATGTGCGTATGTATTCACCCCCTTTGTTATGAAGCCCATAAAAAGCTCTGGTGCAACCAATTACCTTCAGAAGTCACATAATTGGTGAAATGATGTCCAACTGTATGCAGTCTAAATGTCACATGATTTGTCATTACATATACACACCTTTTTTGAAAGCCCCCAGAGGTTGCAACACCTAAGCAAGAGGCATCACTAACCAAACACTGCCATGAGACCAAGGAACTCTCCAAACAAGTAAGGGACGATGTTGAGAAGAACAAGTCATGGTCAGGTTATATAAAAAAAATAAATAAAATAATCCAAATCTTTGATCCCTAGGAGCACCATCAAATCTATCATAACCAAATGGAAAGAACATGGCACAACCGCAAACCTGCCAAGAGACGGCCGCACACCAAAACTCACGGACCGGCAAGGAGATCATTGGACAGAGGGGCAGCACAGAGACCTAAGGTAACCCTGGAGGAGCTGCAGAGTTCCACAGCAGAGACTGGAGTATCTGTACATAGGACGACAATAAGCCGTACGCTCCATAGGAGTTGGGCTTTATGGCAGAGTGGCCAGAAGAAAGCCATTAAAAAACAAAATGGCACGTTTTGAATTTGCGAAAAGGCATGTGGGAGACTCCCAAAATGTATGGAGGAAGATGCTCTGGTCTGATGAGACTAAAATTTAACTTTTTGGCCAGCAAAGAAAACGCTGTCTGGCACAAACCCAACACATCACGTCACTCAAAGAACACCATCTCAAGTGAAACATGGTGGTGGCAGCATCATGCTGTGGGGATGTTTTTCAGCAGTCGGGACTGGGAAACTGGTCAGGGTTGAAGGAAAGATGGATGGTGCTAAATACAGGGATATTCTTGAGCAAAACCTGCATCACTCTGTGTATGATTTGAGTCTAGGACGGAGGTTCACCTTCCAGCAGGACAATGACCCCAAACACACTGCTAAAACAACACTTGAGTGGGTAAAGAGGAAACATGTAAATGTGTACCCAAAGACTTGAAGCTGTGATAGCCGCAAAAGGTGGCTCTACAAAGTATTGACTTTAGGGGTGCTGAATAGTTATGCACATTGACGTTTTCTGTTAATTTGTCCTATTTGTTTGCTTTACAATAAAAAAAAAATCTTCAAAGTTGTGGGCATGTTCTGTAAATTAAATGATGCAAATCCTCAAACAATCCATGTTAATTGTAGGTTGTGAGGCAACAAAACACAAAAAATGCCAAGGGGGTGAATACTTTTGCAAGGCACTGTACATAGCAAACAATGACACCCCAAAAAACATTCTGCTGCTCCTCCTGAGTATGGCAATACCACATGTGTGAGACTTTTTTACACAGCCTGTCCACATAGAGAACAGAAAACATGTATGTACCGCGCTACCTGATGGGGAAAAAATAATACAAAACAGCTGCAGATATGTGAGATATACACAAATCAAACAGTAACTATAAAAACGACCCTGTATGTTTTTGGCCCTTCATTGAGAAGCCGTGGTGTGACGCTGCTTACCATTGATTGTGAGGCTACTTACAAGCTATCCAAAGCTTGCCATCTGGTAAGCGTTTAGCACATATGGTGGTGGATCTTCTCACAAATAGCTATTGGTGTGACCAATTTACCTCACCTTTTATTTGTTTGGATGAGTTTTTCCACTGAGTTTTCATTGTTTCCACATTTTCACTGTTGGGACTAATTTTTACTACCCTTTTATGTTACCACCCTTTTTATGTAATTTTTTTTTGCCACTTATATTGTTAATTATTGTTAATTTTGGTCCATCACGGACTCTTGATCCTTATTTATTTGTATTAATTTTCATACATTATATTTACTTTCTGTAGCGCTGCTCACATTTTTATGGCCACATGGAGATGTCCAACATGCAGGGAGCACCATAAGGTGTTCTAGGAGCATTAATTTACACTTTAAGTTTCCTGACTTCCGATCACACTTTTTAATGCCCTGGAGCACCAGGACAATGGAATTGCCCAGAAAATGACCCCATTTTGAAAAGAAAACACCCCAACTGGTGACGGGTACTCCTTGAGAGATTAGGTGAATGGGTAGACCAGTATCTGCAACCTTTAGTGACAAGACTGCCGGGCTATATAAAAGACACAGCATCAGTCCTAAAACATATAAATGAAGTACAATGGGCAGAGCATTTTTTGTGGGTTCCTTTAGACGTTCAGTCTCTCTATTCATGCATACCCTATCATCTTGCTCTAGACGCAATACAATTTCACTTGTCCAAATATAGTTTCTATGATCTCCAGCTCAAAGAATTCATCATCATGGCTGTCACTTTTCTATTACAACACAATTATTTCTTCTTTCACGATTTCTTCTATGTACAAAGCTGTGAAGCCTCCATGGGAGCTAAATTTTGTCCATCTTTAGCTAATTTGTACATGGGATGCTGGGAAGAATGTTTTTCTTTTTTCACATCGCAATCTTTATGCACCCCACATCTATTGGTATGGGCATTACATACTGTAGACGACCTGATTTTAATCTGGGTCCATACTGATTCCTCTAACTTCTTTTGTCTCATACCTCAACAGCCGAAATCTTGATTTTTTTTTTTTTTTTTTTTGTATGTGAGCCATAAGACCACAATTGACTTTCTAGCTATCACACTCAGGGACTCCAGCACTGGCTTTATAAATACTGGAACCTTCTGCAAACCCACTGCCGGAAATTCCTTGCTTCTGGCCTCTAGCTGCCATCCACCCCATACTATTCTATCCCGGTGGTTGAGTTCATTAGAGCCAAGCGCAACTGCTCTACCCCAGAAAGTTTTCAGCTAGAATGTTCCAACATCTCAAAACAATTAAGTGATAGAGACTATCAGAAGTGGCATATCAATAGAGCCATTTCTATAGTCTCAGGGAAGGACAGGAACAATCTAATATATAACAAAGAGAAATTATCTTACTCTTTAAAACATACAAAAATTCCCTTACCTTTGTCACCAGAGGTTTCCAGAGAGTTTAATCAGATAAAACAGATCGTTAACAAACATCTTGCCATCCTCTATGGTGACAAGGACCTAATAGATGTGCTTTCCAAAGGGTGTAATTTTTCTTGTCGTGCCCCAACTTTGGGTAACTCTTTGTCGCTCAGTCTACATCAAACTGCCACATTCCCAAAACGTGGCTCGGTGTTAATGGCTCATATAGTTGTGGTTTGAATACTTGTAGGTATTGTAACAAGAATCACAAGTCTGTCACCTCGTACCATAACAATAAGGTATTCCCTATTAAGGACTTTATAAATTGTAGTACTCAATATGTAGTCTACGTGATACAATGTGACGTTTGTAAAATACAATATGTAGGATGCACCTCCAGGCCCCTTCCCACAAGGATTAGCGAACATTATAACAGAGTAATAGTAATGAGAGAAGGTTGTCCGATGTACAGTGGGGACGGAAAGTATTCAGACCCCCTTAAATTTTTCACTCTTTGTTATATTGCAGCCATTTGGTAAAATCATTTAAGTTCATTTTTTTTCCTCATTAATGTACACACAGCACCCCATATTGACAGAAAAACACAGAATTGTTGACATTTTTGCAGATTTATAAAAAAAGAAAAACGGAAATATCACATGGTCCTAAGTATTCAGACCCTTTGTTGTGACACTCATATATTTAACTCAGGTGCTGTCCATTTCTTCTGATCTTCCTTGAGATGGTTCTACACCTTCATTTGAGTCCAGCTGTGTTTTGATTATACTGATTGGACTTGATTAGGAAAGCCACACACCTGTCTATATAAGACCTACAGCTCACAGTGCATGTCAGAGCAAATGAGAATCATGAGGTAAAAGGAACTGCCTGAAGAGCTCAGACAGAATTGTGGCAAGGCACAGATCTGGCCAAGGATACAAAAAAAATTCTGCTACACGGAAGGTTCCTAAGAGCACAGTGGCCTCCATAATCCTTATATGGAAGACGTTTGGGATGACCAGAACCCTTCCTAGAGCTGTCCGTCCGGCCAAACTCAGCTATCGGGGGAGAAGAGCCTTGGTGAGAGAGGTAAAGAAGAACCCAAAGATCACTGTGGCTGAGCTCCAGAAATGCAGTCGGGAGATGGCAGAAAGTTGTAGAAAGTCAACCATCACTGTAGCCCTCCACCAGTCGGGGCTTTATGGCAGAGTGACCCGACGGAAGCCTCTCCTCAAGTGCAAGACACTTGAAAGCTTGCATGGAGTTTGCTAAAAAAAAAACACCTGAAGGACTCCAAGATGGTGAGAAATAAGATTCTCTGGTCTGATGAGACCAAGATAGAACATTTTGGCATTAATTCTAGGCGGTATGTGTGGAGAAAACCAGGCACTGCTCATCACCTGTCCATTACAGTCCCAACAGTGAAGCATGGTGGTGGCAGCATCATGCTGTGGGGGCGTTTTTCAGCTGCAGGGACAGGACGACTGGTTGCAATCGAGGGAAAGATGAATGCGGCCAAGGACAGGGATATCCTGGACGAAAACCTTCTCCAGAGTCTTCAGGACCTCAGACTGGGCCGAATGTTTACCTTCCAACAAGACAATGACCCTAAGCACACAGCTAAAATAACGAAGGAGTGGCTTCACAACAACTCCGTGACTGTTCTTGAATGGCCCAGCCAAAGCCTTGACATGAACCCAATTGAGCATCTCTGGAGAGACCTAAAAATGGCTGTCCACCAACTTTTACCATCCAACCTGACAGAACTGGAGAGGATCTGCAAGGAGGAATGGCAGAGGATCCCCAAATCCAGGTGTGAAAAACTTGTTGCATCTTTCCCAAAAAGACTCATGGCTGTATTAGATCAAAAGGGTGATTCTACTAAATACTGAGCAAAGGGTCCATGTGATATTTCAGTTTTTCTTTTTTAATAAATCTGCAAAAATGTCAATTCTGTGTTTTTCTGTCAATATGGGGTGTTGTGTGTACATTAATGAGAAAAAAAATGATTTTAGCAAATTGCTGCAATATAATAAAGAGTGAAAAATTTAAGGGGGTCTGAATACTTTCTGTCCCCACTGTATCAAAACGCTTCAAATTTATACATGAAGGTAACATGGATTCCTTCTTTCACTGCAGCTCAAAAAACAATGTCTGTATGTGGAGGAGACGAGCACAGAAGACTATTACAACAGGAAGTTAAGTGGATTTTCCTGTTGGGGACATGCACCCCCACAGGCATGAACCATGTGGATCTATTTCTCAAATGACATCATCCTATCCCATCTTTAGTTTTATTGTTCACCTGCTTTGGCTTTTGCCCTTTTCTCTTAGTTGCTTCCTTCTGTGCTTGTCTTCTGCCTTCTTTTTTTTCCTCTTGACATTTTTGACCAATCATTTGTGAATCTATAATTTTTTTATTATCCTGCCATAAATCTTGACTTTACATTGTGTTACTACCACAAAGTATTTTACTTGAATATTAGTCTACACTTTCACTTTCTTCTAAGGAATACATTTTTCCCTTGGAATAATAAGGTCCCAAAATCTCATGTAGCATTTTTACACACTTCTCTTTGGGCACAACAATTTTTATTTTGTCTTCCTTTCCTCTCACCTTTCTCTTGCTGTCTGAAAACAGGTGTAGTCAACCACTTCAATGATTGGTGGTATCAAATATGCTACTTTTCTGTGACACTAACTTGATAAGCCAATTATGTAGAAGTGGAGTTTGTATGTGAGTGTGTGTGTGTGTGTGTGTGTGTGTGTATATATATATATATATGTATATTTAGTGGGGACGGAAAGTAATCAGACCCCCTTACATTTTTCCCTCTTTGCTATATTGCAGCAATTTGCTAAAATCATTTAAGTTCATTTTTTTTTCTCATTAATGTACACACAGCACCCCATATTGACAGAAAAACACAGAATTGTTGACATTTTTGCAGATTTATTAAAAAAAGAGAAACTGAAATATCACATGGTCCTAAGTATTCAGACCCTTTGTTGTGACACTCATATATTTAACTCAGGTGCTGTCCATTTCTTCTGATCTTCCTTGAGATGGTTCTACACCTTCATTTGAGTCCAGCTGTGTTTGATTATACTGATTGGACTTGATTAGGAAAGCCACACACCTGTCTATATAAGACCTTACAGCTCACAGTGCATGTCAGAGCAAATGAGAATCATGAGGTCAAAGGAACTGCCTGAAGAACTCAGAGACAGAATTGTGGCAAGGCACAGATCTGGCCAAGGTTACAAAAAAATGTCTTCTGCACTTAAGGTTCCTAAGAGCACAGTGGCCTCCATAATCCTTAAATGGAAGACGTTTGGGACAACCAGAACCCTTCCTAGACCTGGCCGTCCGGCCAAACTGAGCTATCGGGGGAGAAGAGCCTTGGTGAGAGAGGTAAAGAAGAACCCAAAGATCACTTTGGCTGAGCTCCAGAGATGCAGTCAGGAGATGGGAGAAAGTTATAGAAAGTCAACCATCACTGCAGCCCTCCACCAGTCGTGGCTTTATGGCAGAGTGGCCTGAAGGAAGCCTCTCCTCAGTGCAAGACACATGAAAGCTTGCATGGAGT